>NW_028280994.1:5000-305000 GCF_059751285.1 Brachycentrus maculatus | reverse complement strand
GAGGAATCAGACAGAGAAGAAGAAGAATGCTCACCATTCAGCTTGTCGTTGGGTATTCTTCGACCGCTAGCTAATTTTGATTCTCTTCCGCAGATAATGGCCGCCCAACACGAGACGTATTACGGCAACGCGTACGTCATACCGCCCACACACCAGATTGCAGGTATGTGCTCGCGGGGCACCGTTAGCGCTTTCCTTTCCAAAGGTACAACGCGTCTTTTAAACATTTTTTTTTGACATCAACATAGCCATGTAAATGCCCAGACTTCCATATTCTTCTTCATCTATGTTGAGATGTCCAAAATAATGTAAAAAATTAACTCCTAATATGTCGACACTGAAAAAATAATATGATAAGGTAACATATCCAAAATAATACACGGTTTATTGGATTGAATTCTACATTTATTTATGTATATTTTAATATGTGACGCGTTTCCTCTTCTTAGGACATTATCAAACACCGACTAAGAGTGTTTGATAATGTCCTAAGAAGAGGAAACGCGTCATGTATTAACCTTTTAACCGCGTTAACTTTGTTCCTAAGAGACGCCCGTGCGCGGCGGTATTTCGCCGTTTTTTAAATGATTACTTTTATCATGTATTTAGTTAAGAAACGATTTATTTTCCTAAACAAAAACGTTCAATGGGATTCATTGTGCCTTTTTGGTACTCTATAATACACGTGTGTCACATTATTCTTGAAATATATCGTAATATAAACAAATTAGATCGTAACATAAATAAATCAAAGCACGCATCGTGTGTCACTCTTACCCACTGGCGATGCGTAGCGTCGAGAGTGAGACAGATATAGGGCATGATTATGGCGCGGACTAATTACCGACCGCAAGAAAAATCAGGGATCTGTTCTTTTATTTATCCTTGTGATGTTACAAATTATTAGTCAGATATTTCAACAGATGTCATAAGGCCAAGGATTGACGTATTATTTTATCCAAAGTTCCACACCATGAACAAAATCCCTCTAAGTTGAACTGAGGTTGGAAACTTGGAGCAAAGTAAAAACACATACGGTTATGTCAGCCGCGTGTGGGGCATGTTTTGTTAAAACACATACGGTTATGCGAGCCGCGTGGATCCGGTTAACATATACATAAATAAATGTAGAATTCAATCCAACAAACCTTGTTTTATTTTGGGTATATTACCCAACAATTCAATATGGAATTCTACCAACTGTCTGCAGTTACAATAAATTTTATTATTTATACATATACAGTGAAACCTTTATGTATCATTTTTAGTATATGTAATTTTCTTAGTTACCGTAGAATGGGGCTACTCGAACTTTGATGTGTTACTTGAGCCCAGTACAAAAAAATATTTAGATCTGTATTTGGTTTACAATAATGAACGTATGGACATGATTCACTGTTTCCCCGACAGGTGACACTTATTGTCACCATACGTTCATTATCAACTAACTAACTAACTAACCATCACGCCGCTTCTCCGCAGGGGTAGGCAGAGAGAATAGAGCGCCACACCACTCTGTCCTTGCAAACATTCTTAGCCTCTTCCACGTTCATGCATCTCCTCATACATACCCGCCGTTTGTTACGACTCCTAACCTGACCACTTTCAAGTATTTGGCATACCTGATCGTGCCATGTTTTTCTCGGTCTTCCTCTGCTTCTTTTCCCACTAACATTCGCCCCATAAATCCGTTTTACCGTTCTTTCCTCACTCATTCGCTCCACAATGTCCAAACCATCCCAACACACCTTTCTTAATTTTATCGATAATGCTTGTCTCAGCTTTGCATTCCTTCCTTATTTCACTATTCGCACATCTATCATACATCGTTTTGTCGCACATTCTTCTGAGAGATGGCGTTTCGACTGCATTCAGTCTACTTTCATCCTTCTTTTGCCAACTCCATGTTTCACTTCCATACATTAGAGTTGGAACCAGGACTCGGTTGTGCACTGCACGTTCATTATTTTAGACAATAAATATGATAAATAACTCCTATAATTGGAGATAATCCAGATTTGTGAACAAGTATTTGGACACACTAAAAAATGTTGTAAATAAGGAGAGTGTTCCGCACAAAAAAACACTGTTGAGACGGCCTCTTAGATGGCCGCGTGGTGCGTGTAGTGTGTGCTGGTGTCGGTACTGCAGTCACGTGATATTCAGGCTTGCGCATTGCAGACTTGGGGGAGCTGAACCCGTTTGCGGCGCCCCCGGCGGCCGTGAGCGAGGCCGCGCTGACGAGGGAGCACCTGCGGCCGCTCGCGCCTCCCGGGGAGCCCGGGCCCCCGCCGCGCCAGCTGGCCGAGACGCTGCGGGAGAGGTAGGGCCCCCGTCACACAGCCGAACAGTTCCCAATACATACAACATACCCGTGAAACGTATTAACCCTTCACTGCATAATAATAATAATAAAACCCTTATCCGCACCCTAATGGTGCATAGGGCACTGTGTCATATAAACGCAGTGTTATCTTGATCGTTTACACATGAAGGAAGGGTGATCAGCCCTCCACTTCAGGTACCAGTCCAGGGTAATATTGAATAAATATTACAGTGAAAAAATCACACCCATGAAACATATAAACAGTTCCCAATACAACATCTTATGAAACATATAAACAGTTCCCGATATAACATCTTATTAAACATATAAACAGTTCCCAATATAACATCTTATGAAATATATAAACACTTCCCAATACAACATACAGACAGTTCCCAATACAACATCTTATGAAACATATAAACAGTTCCCAATACAACATCTTATGAAACATATTAACACTTATAACACCCAATACAACACACCCATAAAAAAGATAAGCACTTCACAATTTGTACCACTTAAAATATATAAACAGTTCCCAATACAACACACCCATGAAACATATAAACAGTTCCCAACACACCACACCCATGAATGAAGGCCAGCTGACGAGCGTTGTCGTGTGTGTGTGTCAGGCTGTCGGCGCTGCGGGAGCGGCAGGCGAGCCGTGGGCGCGAGCAGGCCGCCATGCAGGAGGAGCTGCGCGCGCTGCAGGAGCGGCGGGACGCCTGCGCCGCGCGCGCGCCGCAGCTCGCCTCGCGCTATGAGTTCTACCAGCGCCTGCGCGCCTACCTGGCCGACCTCGTGGAGTGCCTCGACGAGAAGGTAACCCGTGCGCTCTGATACCGACCGATAATGCTCCAATCTGGTCCCAATCATTTTTACATCTTATCTGGCCCGAATACCATTAAAACTATCTGGTTCCCTGTCAGGTCCGACTCGGATCCCGACCAATGATTTTTCAATCCGGTCATGTTAATATCTTATCCGGTCATGTTCATATCTTATCCGGTTCGGACAGCATTATAATCCGGTACAGATACTATTATAATCTGGTCCGGATACCGTTGTAATCCGGTCTGGATACCATTGTAATCCAGTCCGGATATCATTATAATCCGGTCTGGATACAATTATATTCCGGTTCGGATATCATTGTAATCCGGTCCGGATGTCATAATTATCCGGTCCGGATGCCATTATAATCCAGTCCGGATGCCATTATAATCTGGTCTGGATACCATTTTACTCCGGTTCGGATATTATAATCCGGTCCGGATGCCATAATTATCCCATCCGGATGCCATTATAATCCGGTTCGGATGTCATTATAATCCGGTCCGGATACCATTATAATCCGGTCCGGATGACATAATTATCCGTTCCGGATGCCATTATTACCCGGTTCGGATATCAATACAATCCGGTCCAGATGACATAATTATCCGGTCCGGATGCTATTATAATCCGGTCCGGATTACAGTCATTTGGCAGCTGCTTTGCTGGTCTCATTTCAATGGCGGAAAATAAGTTTTTATCTGAATATTTTATATACCAATCTTTTTGTTAAGGTCTAAACTATATGTACATAATTATCAAATCCCTTTGGCAGCGGTTTGCAGGCGTAATAAATACCCATCCTTGATTTGTTAAAATCATTATTCCGGTCTAATCCGGTCTGTTTGTCTCTGGACGCAACAGACCGGATTCCACCCTCTGTTGGTTACCAGCGAGGCTCGTCGTGTTGCAGATGCCGGCCATCTGCGCGCTGGAGGCGCGCGCCATGACGCTGCACCGGCGCAAGGCGGCCTTCCTCACGGAGCGGCGGCGCGCCGACGTGCGCGACCAGGCGCAGGAGGTCATGCAGCCCGCCCAGGGTACGCTCACCCCGCACCCCTACTCGACTCCAATACACTCCTAGTCATTCCCGCGAGGACTAGCTCGCCCTGCACCCCTATAAAACACACTTCCCAAATATGTTTTCTAGGGATGGAAAACAACTCCCCATTCATCAATAATTCAATTAAATTTTTTAAGTTGCGATTTTTAATGTGGTATTAAACACAGTGAATGATGAATGATGAGAATTTTTATGTACAACATTTTGAGTGTGTCCAAATACTTGTTCACAAAATCTGGATTATCTCCAATTACAGGAGTTATTTTCATTTTTTTTTTGACACCTCATCAAAGATGAAGAAGAATATGGAAATCTGGGCATTTACGGGGCTGACGACCGTCACAAGCTGGTTTAAGTGATCACTTTACACGCGTGTAACATTCACCGATTCTACCCATTATTGACAACCACACTACTCAAATTCTTGGAAATTCCATATACAATATGAACCAATTTTGAAACCTTGTTCTTGAATCACTAGAAATTCACTAACGATACCTATTGGTGAGATGAAAAGAAGCTTTTTACTGAGCAGAAACTCGTGAATGTTGCACGTGTGTAAAGTGATCAATTAAACCAGCCTATGGCGGTCGTCAGCCCCGTACATGCCCAGACCTCCATATTCTTCTTCATCTTTGACGAGATGTCAAAAAATAATATGAAAGTAACTCCTGTAATTGGAGATAATCCAGATTTTGTGAACAAGTATTTGGACACACTCAAAATGTTCTTCAACTTCTTTGAAGGGTGCATTTGAGGCCTACAGGAAGACCAAAAAACATCATAGGTTCTGCAGAGAGATGACATGATTCGAAGGCACCTAGGTGACGTTGTCCATGACAGAAGGACATATCGCTCACTCCTTTCAACAACGTCATATATCAAAAAACATGATTTTTCAGAAGAACGTTTTTAAAGTTTAAAAATATAATAAAATGTATTAAAAATAAATATCAAGCCACTTCTTGAACTTTTTACTGAGCAACAGATCTTTTTAGGTAAAACCTGAAGGTTTTTTCTCCATTTGAAAAATATTTAGTATATTTAAAAAAAATAATTAAACGATACCTTTTCTTAAAAATGCAAAAACAACACTTTCTGCCCTGTAGCGGGTAAATACATATTAATAATATGCCGCTTTTGCTGGGATATAGTACATTTACTGGGCATTCCGATAGCGTGCACAACTGAAAATTTACATTTTTTGATATATCGCTCACTCCTTTCAAGAATGTCATAAATCAAAAATCATCAATTTTCAGTTGTGCATGTTTTCAGAATGCCCAGAAAATGTACTATATCCCAGCAAAAGCGGCATATTTTTAACTTAATATTTACCCGCTACAGGGCAGAAAGTGTTGTTTTTGCATTTTGAAGAAAATGTATTGTTTAATTATTTTTTTAAATAAACTAAATATTTTTTAAATGGAGAAAAAACCTTCAGGTTTAACCTAAAGAGATCTGTTGCACAGTAAAAAGTTCAATAAGTGGCTTGATATTTATTTTTAATACATTGTATTATATTTTTAAACTTCAAAAACGTTCTCCTGAAAAATCAAGTTTTTTGATTTATGACGTTCTTGAAAGGAGTGAGCGGTATAACCTGAGGATGAGGAGAGCTGACCCCAGCAGTCTACAAGGCCAATAAGCTAGTATGTGTGAAGATTTGAGATGTGGAAGTTTTGGCAAAATTGTTTCAGGCGTCGGCGCGGTCCGCGACGAGGAGCGCAGCCGCCGGATCGCGGAGCGCGAGGGGCGGCGGCTGCGGCGGCGGCGCGCGCGCGAGCAGGAGGCCCCCGGGGCCGCGCACCGCGACGGGGACTCCAGCGACGACGAGCTGCCGCAGTCGGAGCTCATCGCCTACCGCGCCACGCAAGGTGACCTCCCAGCCCATCTGAATGCAGCGAAACCTCCATCTATCGTTTTTAAATGGACCTATTAAAATAAACTGTGAATGCGGGAAAACAACGAATGCGGGATTCAGAGGTCAATACGCGAGTAGATACGACCGGGTAAAGATACCGTCCTCCCAATCTGCATAACCATCCGTAGGCTAAAATTCTAAGCAGAATACATGTTTCAGATGCAAATGTATTTATTTAAAAAAAATACAAACCTGAATAGAATTTTAAAAAATACTTTTGTTTTTTGACTGTTTTATTTTCGTAAGTCAATAGTATATTTTCGGCTTTGCTAATAGTATTTTTTTCAGCACCGGTTATTGAATGTGCGTTGTAGAAAGTTTTCTTTCAAAGAGTGTGCACGCTTCTGGAGATGCAGGTACAGGCAGCGGCTCCTTTTCATCAATATTGACCTCTCCTGCTATCCGTTACACGAGCTTTCCATAGTTTCTATCCCATACTTTGCCGTTGAATGTAAGAAAATTGAAAATAATGAACAGAATCATTGCAACATTTTGAGTGTGTCCAAATACTTGTTCACAAAATCTGGATTATCTCCAATTACAGGGGTTATTTTCATATTATTTTTTGACATCTCATCAAAGATGAAGAATATGGAAGTCTGGAACTTATATAGAACTTCCAAGAATTTGAGTAGTGTGGTTGTCAATAATGGGTAGGATTGGTGAATGTTACACGTGTGTAAAGTGATCACTTAAACCAGCCTATGACGGTCGTAAGCCCCGTAAATGCCCAGACTTCCATATTCTTCATCTTTGATGAGATGTCAAAAAATAATAGAATCATTACATATCAGGCATGTTGGCTTTGTTTTAAATTCCACGAAAAAATAGTTTATAGTCCATCCGTATTAAAAACTTGTCAGTTCTTCTGTTACTCTTCTCTTCTTCAGTCCAACGTCTTTACTACTTGACGCCATTGTGGGTCTTGAAATTGCCAGGATAGTGAAATACTCCCATATATGGGATATGATACGAACTACGCACGGCGGAACGTTCTTTTGGTGGTTTTGTGACCTTTTTGACACTTTTGGTGACCTTGTGAGTGTGTGCGTTATTGAAACGGGAAGCCAGAAAAGGATATTTAAAGAATTCTTACTTACAGATCGTTTATTGATATAAGCTCGTACGCTACAATTACTATTGATTAATTAAATTAAAACCCTTTTCCGCACCCCAATGGTGCATAGGGCACTGCGTCATATAAACGAAGTGTTATCATGATCGTTGTGTTATCTTGATCGGTGTGTTGAGATGGTTTGGACATGTGGAGCGTATGAGTGAAGAAAGAATGGTTAAACAAATTTATGAGGCGAATGTAGTTGGAAAAAGAAGCAGAGGACGACCGAGGAAAACTTGGCACAATCAGGTATGTCAAAAAGCGGCCGGGTCAGGAGTCGTAATAATCGTCGGGTATGTATGAGGAGATGCGTGAATATAGAAGAGGCAAAGAATGTTTGCAAGGACAGAGTGGTGTGGCGTTCGATTCTCTCTGCCTACCCCTGCGGCGAAGCGGCGTGATGTTTAGTTAGTTTTAGTTTTTATATATATGAAGGAAAGGTGATCAGCCCTCCGCTTAAGGTACCAGTCCAGGGTAATATTGAATAAATATTACAGTGAAAAAATCGCTAATATTTATTTGACCCCCCTGGGAATCGAACCCGGGACCTCCAGAACGGTAGCTGAGCGTGCTGACCATTACACTACGGAGGCGGACAAGTATTGGCGGTTTATTTATATAAGCTTGTACACTACAATTACTGCTGATAATTATTATTAATATTTAATCTAATGAAATAAAGAAATATAGATGTAAAAATGTGAAGCTAGATAAACACGTCCGTTAGGACCAAGCGGTGCAGGCGAATCTCGGCCTCTTCTCTTCGGTTGGCCGCTTTTGTTGATTTCGTTCGGGAATCTCCGTGGCGAATTCGTATTTTTCAGCGGTGCCAACTTGGCAGTGTAGCTAGACGCCTACACACTAAAGGAAAAAATGTGTGATTTGTTCCGCGGGCCGCAAGTACACACCCGGCTTGGCCGCCCTTGGTCTAAGGGATCACATTTCTGCAGTCTGCTTTCATCCCTCTTTGGCCAACTTCCATCTCAGCTTTGCACCATCTATTCTCGCAAACTTGCAACTTTCCTTACGGACTATCTTCTCCTCGGCAGAGCAAATCATGGAGGACTGCGGGGCCCTGTTCTCGGACACGCTGGAGGAGTTTGCCTCGCTGGCGGCCGTGCTGGGGCGCATGGAGGAGTGGCGGCGCCGCGACCGCCCCGCGTACGTGGAGGCCTACGCCGGCCTCTGCCTGCCCAAGCTGGCCGGGCCCTTCCTGCGCCTCAAGGTACCCCCGAGTCACACATATCTAGATTATTTTTTTGACATCTCAACATAATAATATAATAAAATAATAAAACCCTTATCCGCACCCCAATGGTGCATAGGCCACTGTGTCATATTAACGCAGTGTTATCTTAATCGTTTACACATAAAGGAAAGGTGATCAGCCCTCGGCTTCAGGTACCAGTCCAGGGTAATATTGAATAAATATTACAGTGAAAAAATCACTTATATTTATTTTACCCCCCTTGGGAATCGAACCCGGGACCTCCAGAACGATAGCCGAGCGTGCTGACCATTACACTACGGAGGCGGACATAGATGAAGAAGAACTCAACATAGATGAAGAAAAATTGGGAAGAGTGTCATAGGCTGGTTTAAGTGATCACTTTACACACGTGTAACATTCACCAATTCTACCCATTATTGACAACCTCACAATTCAAATTATTATTTCAATTATTTTTGAGTGATGGAATTTTTTTTGGACCATAAATTAAGTATCGTCATTTAGTGTTTATAAGCACAATTCTTGAATGAGGGTCAGCATGAGTGGCGGATACTTGGGCGGGCGGTTGGATTCCGGCCTGTGATAGGGTGTTTAGGAAGTTCTCCTCACTTTTAGACACTAAACTTCAGTGACTAGAATAAAGTATTGTGTTTTAACATTACAGCTACTGCTGTGGAACCCTATAGCGGATGAAGACGCCCTGGACTGGGAGAAAATGCAGTGGTACAGGTAAGCACACTTCTGACAATGTACAACGCCTACTCTAGGCAGCTAGAAACTGCTGAAACGCGAATGCTCAGGTGCTCAGCTGGAGTGTCCCTTGGAGACAAGATAAAGAGTTTAATTTATTTCTTTAACCTTTTAAACGCGTTAACTTTGTTCCTAAGAGACGCTCGTGCGCGGCTGTATTTCGCCGTTTTTTAAATTATTACTTTTATCATGTATTTAGTTATGAAACGATTTATTTTCCTAAACAAAAACGTTCAATGGGATTCATTGTGCCTTTTTGGTACTCTATAATACACGTGTGTCACATTATTCTTGAAATATATCGTAATATAAACAAATTAGATCGTAACATAAATGAATCAAAGCACGCATCGTGTGTCACTCTTACCCACTGGCGATGCGTAGCGTCGAGAGTGAGACAGATATAGGGCATGATTATGGCGCGGACTAATTACCGACCGCAAGAAAAATCAGGGATCTGTTGTTTTATTTATCCTTGTGATGTTACAAATTATTAGTCAGATATTTCAACAGATGTCATAAGGCCGAGGATTGACGTATTATTTTATCCAAAGTTCCACACCATGAACAAAATCCCTCCAAGTTGAACTGATGTTCGAAACTTAGAGCAAAGTGAAAACACAAACGCTTATGTCAGCCGCGTATGGGGCATGTCTTGTAAAAACACATACGGTTATGCGAGCCGCGTGGATCCGGTTAAATTAACATAAGCATTACAAACTAAAAAATTTAAATCTTATACATTAAATACATACAAAAATCGAAAAAATGCAAGAACTATTGCTAGAGGTGTAGAAGAATCTCGCTTCGGAAAACTCCTTCAGACACATGGAACAGATCCATATCCAATGAGATATTGTTCAACATAGCGGTAGCTCTTCCTACAGGCATAACCATGGGCAGGTTGGTCCTGTATATAGGAATGTGAAACAATCTATGCCGACGCTGTCTTAGGTAACATACAGACCAATGTTCCAGATAATTTCAGGATTATCCATCATACCGCGCAACAATGGATAGAAATGCCTCATCAAATACACATTCCTTCTAGTCTGTAGACTGCTGTAGCCGAGCATACCCTGGAGGAACTGGGTCGGGTAGAGCCGAGGATAATAGCCGTACTCTCTCATGTAGAGATACCTCAGAAACTTCTTTTGGACTTCACGCATTCGTGGAAGCCTGGCTGTAACAGGCATCAATAGTAAGGTAGGGGAAAGGCAATCGGAGGTGGTATGGGCACATAGGGCGCAGAGAACCTGATCATATTGTGAACCAGGCAATCGCCATAGAAAGGCATCTAGAGGAAGGCCAAGGAATTCACGGATGCTGCAGAGAGATAACATGATTCCAAGGCATAGCCTAGGTGACGTTGTCCATGACAGAAGGACCTACAGTCTGAGGACGAGGAGAGCTGACCCCAGCAGTCTTCAAAGAAGATAAGTTAGGATGTAGCCAGGAAGGAGATATGTATATAGTAATATGAACCTGTTCTTCAATTTCCCCATTCATTAATAGTATTTTCTAGTTAGGATGTATGCACTATTCACGGTTGTTGTGTGTCCCCCGCCAGGGGCCTGATGCTGTACGGGCTCTCGGAGGGCGCCGACAGCCCCGAGTCGGAGACCAGCCTGGCTGCGGACCCCGACATCGGCCTCATCCCCAACATCGTCATCAAGGTCATCCTGCCCAAGCTGACAGGTCAGTACCAAACCAATCTCAACTGTTATGGGCTACCCACGCGGATGAAGCAACGGTATTTACAAGGCCTGTGACCTGTCATCGGCTGGGCAATTTATATGCTTGATTTTATATGTCTGATGACTTTGAGTGCTAAGATGAATTTAAATTTTAGAGTTGTGTCCTTGGGACGTTGAAGGTTAAAGACGGGGTAGGAGCTGTTTCTTATCTTTTATTATTTATTTTTTTTGTCCGCCTCCGTAGTGTAATGGTCAGCACGCTCGGCTACCGTTCTGGAGGTCCCGGGTTCGATTCCCGAGGGGGGTAAAATAAATATAAGTGATTTTTTCACTGTAATATTTATTCAATATTACCATGGACTGGTACCTGAAGCGGAGGGCTGATCACCTTTCCTTCATGTGTAAAAACGATCAAGATAACACTGCGTTTATATGACACAGTACCCTATGCACCATTCGGGTGCAGATAAAGGTTTTATTATATTATTTTTTTTTTACAAAAATGTTAGTAAAATTAGTATATAACCACTTACCGAGATTTTTATGTCTACCGGTTTGGAGACTTACCCGTCTCTTCGTCAGGACAATCACTACTACAGCGTGCAAACAATACCACCCTTCACCACCATAGGACTCTTTACACACTTAAAACTACACAAAATGTTAGACACATGCCATTTTTGGTCGACCTGAAGACCATCATGCACTAAGGGTTGCAGCACAAACATGCGTCAAGAGCCGAGGTCAAACATGCACTAGGGTTTAATATTATTATTCAACCAGATTATATACTCGATCTATTTATAATTAACCTTTTAACCGCGTCAACTTTGTTCCTGAGAGACGCCCGTACGCGGCGGTATTTCACCGTTTTTAAAATGATTACTTTTATCATGTATTTAGTTAAGAAACCATTTATTTTCCTAAACAAAACATTCAATGGGATTCATTGTGCCTTTTTGGTACTCTATAATACACTTGTGTCACATTATTCTCGAAATATGTCGTAATATAAACAAATAAGATCGTAACATAAATAAATCAAAGCACGCATCGTGTGTCACTCTTACCCACTGGCGATGCGTAGCGTCGAGAGTGAGACAGATATAGGGCATGATTATGGCGCTAACTAATTACCGACCGCAAGAAAAATCAGGGATCTGTTCTTTTATTTATCCTTGTGATGTTACAAATTATTAGTCAGATATTTCAACAGATGTCATAAGGCCGAGGATTGACGTATTATTTTATCCAAAGTTCCACACCATGAAAAATCCCTCCAAGTTGAACTGAGGTTCGAAACTTGGAGCAATGTAAAAACGCAAACGGTTATGTCAGCCGCGTATGGGGCATGTTTTATGAAAACACATACGGTTATGCGAGCCGCGTGGATCCGGTTAACATATACATTACAAACTAAAATTTAAAGCGTATACATATACAACAAATTTCAAATATAAGCAAGAAGACTTGTTAAAGATGTAGAAGAATCCCTTGTGGGAATACCCCCTCAGGCACATGGAACAGGTGTTGTTCAGCACATCTTCCTACAGGCATAACCATCGGCAGGTTGGTCCTGTATATAGGAATGGGAAACTATCTATGCCCACGCTGTCCTTAGCTAACTATCGGGAACATACAGACCGACGCTCCGGATAGTTTCAGGATTATCCATCATACCGCGCAACAATGGATAGAAATGCCTCATCAAATACACATTCCTTCTAGTCTCTAAACTGCTGTAGCCGAGCATACCCTAGAGAAACTGGGTCGGGTAGAGCCGAGGATAATAGCCGTACTCTCTCATGAAGAGATACCTCAGAAACTTCTTTTGGACTTTCTCTACCATAAGAGATTTTCTTCTTACGCCCAGTTCGATACTGGACACAAAACCCTATCGAACAGGGACGCGCGATGTCACCGTGTCTGTTTAACCCTCCCCTCCCGGTGACATTCCTATACACAGGACCAACCTGCCGATGGTTATGCCTGTAGGAAGAGCTACCGCTATGTTGAACAATATCACATTGGATATTGATCTGTTCCATGTGTCCGAAGGAGTCTTCCGAAGCAGGATTCTTCTACACATTTAACAAGAGTCTTGCCTACTTTTTAATTTGTTTTTTAATGTATACGCCTTAAATGTTAGTTTGTTATGTAAGTGGTGCTGTATGCATGTCCCTCTGACGGTCTGGTCGTTGTTGCAGAGCTGGTGGAGGGCACGTGGGACCCAGTGTCGGGGGCGCAGTCGCGCCGGCTGGCCGCGCTGCTGCGGCGCGCGGCGGCGCTGCCGGGCGCGGGGCCCTCCTGCCGCCAGCTGGCCGCACTGGCGCAGGCCGCGCTGCGCCGGGCACACCTGGCCCTGCAACACGACGTCTTCATCCCGCTGCCCAAAAGGTAACGCACGCCGCGGCTGTCCACAAACTCTAAACACAGTATGAGACATTTTTTTGTAGTATGCATTTTTGGACTAAGTAGATTCTACTGTTTGTCCGCCTCCGTAGTGTAATGGTCAGCACGCTCGACTACCGTTCTGGGTTCGATTCCCAGGGGGGGGTCTAATAAATATATGTAAGTGATTTTTTCACTCTAATATTCAATATTACCCTGGACTGGTACCTGAAGCGGAGGGCTGATCACCTTTCCTTCATGTGTAAATGATTGAGATAACACTGCGTTTTTATTAAGCAGTGCCCTATGCACCATTGGGGTGCGGATAAGGGTTTTATTATTATTATTATTATTATTATAATCTACGTATAAAAATACGTTTGTAGTTCTAATAAAAATCTTGAATAATAAACTGTTTTTTCTTTCTTTTTTTTTATCAGGGATGATACAGATATCTTTATCCTTCATGAGTTAACGATCAAGATAACACTGCGTTTATATGATACAGTGCCCTATGCACCATTGGGGTGCGGATAAGGGGTTTGAAGTGAAGTGAAGATTCTACTTAGTTTGAAAATGCAAAAAAAAACTACTACAAAAAAATGCCCCTTACAGTGTTTTAAGTTTGGACAGCCGACCACTCCTGTATTATTATTACTAGACCATATCGCTCACTCCTTTCAAGAAAGTCATGAATAAAAAATTGTCAATTTTCAGTTGTGCATGTTTTCGGAATGCCCAGAAAATGTACTATATCCCAGCAAAAGTGGCATATTATGAACTTCATATTTACCCGCTACAGGGCAGAAAGTGTTGTTTTTGCATTTTGAAGAAAAGGTATTGTTTAATTATTTTTTTTAAGTAAACTAAATATTTTTCAAATTGAGAAAAAACCTTCAGGTTTTACCTAAAAAGATCTGTGGCACAGTAAAAAGTTCAATAAGTGGCTTGATATTTATTTTTAATACATTGTATTATATTTTTAAACTTTAAAAACGTTCTCCTGAAAAATCAAGTTTTTTGATTTATGACGTTCTTGAAAGGAGTGAGCGATATCCGCTCCCTATGTGGAGCATATAGAGTCCACAAACTGTCTCCAGACTATTCTGTCGGCCCCCAGCTCCCTCGCATCCTTCCAAGTCAGATCCGCGTCCCGAAGTTCTGACGAGAACTGCCGACAAATTGTCAGCAGTGGTCGGGAACCTGATGCCTTGTAAAGGAGGCGAGCTTGATGGCGGCTCTCGGGAGGCATGCGGAGTGCATGGCCAAACCGACTGAATCGCCTTTTCTTGACGACAGTTGTGACCAAGATTTGCTGCGTCCTACGCCTTATCTCTTCATTCCTCACAAAGTCAGACCACCGCACGCCCAGAATTCTCCACAGACACCTATTCTCAAAGCTTAGTACACGGCTGCTCTGGGCCCTTGTAAGGTGGCATGTTTCACAGCCGTATAAGAGAACAGAAGCGATGCAGGCATTGTATAGGTGGCATTTGGTCTTCACCGAGTATAAATCCGATCTCCAGACAGCCTTCATACTGTTAAATGCGGACCCTGCGAGTCCTGATCGCACTCCCAGTTCCTTTTGAAGGCTGCCATTTTCAGTCGCGTACACTCCCAAGTACTTATTTTGCTCTTAATATACAAAATATATGATTTATTTATTAAATATTTTTCATTTTTCATTCAAACCCTTATCCGCACCCAATGGTGCATAGGGCACTGCATATAAACGCAGTGTTATCTTGATCATTAACACACGAAGGAAAGGTGATCAGCCCTCCGCTTCAGGCACCAGTCCAGGGTGATATTGAATAAATATTACAGTGAAAAAATCACTAATATTTATTTGACCCCCCCCCCTGGGATTCGAACCCAGGACCTCCAGTATGGTAGCCGAGCGTGCTGACCATTACACTACGGAGGTGGATATTTAATATAGTTACCAAAAATATCACTACCTAATTCATTTACTACACATCTCTCTCTCTCTCTCTCTCTAGCCCTTATCCGCGCCCCAATGGTGCACAGGTCACTGCATCATGTAAACCCAGTGTTATGTTGATGGTTATCGAGTATGTGGTTTGCAGCGCGGCGGAGGCGGGCAAGGGGGCCGGGTGCCTGTTCCTGCGGCGGCAGACGGCGCGCGGCGCGCGGCTGCTGGGCTCCCTGGCCGCGCTGCAGGGCGCGCTGGCTGACTCGGCGCTCACGCCGCTCGCGCTCGCCGCCCTGCTGCAGCGCTACCTGCTCGCGGGCCTGCGCTGCTGCCCCCCCGGTGAGTAGCGCCGCCCTACGGTGTACATCACATCTCTACATAGACGGAGAGGAATAACAGTTACCAAATATGTCATATTTATTGATTTGACGTTTAATTTGTAGAACTCCATTTTAATTTATGAATTTATGAATTTTTAAAACAGATTTTTTGATTTCATTAATTGATTCGGCAGTCATTTTGTGGTAAAATCTATCCATTTTTAATTAATGTTTTACTCAGTAAATAGCACTATTTATTAAAATCTACTGTGACACGTGTTTTGATGCATTCCACATTCGATGCATTCCGCATTCGATGCATTCCGCATTGATTCCGCATTTGATGCATTCCGCAGTCGATGCATTCCACATTCGATGCATTCCACATTCGATGCATTCCGCATTGATTCCGCATTCGATGCATTCCGCAGTCGATGCATTCCACATTCGATGCATTCCACATTCGATGCATTCCGCATTGATTCCGCATTTGATGCATTCCGCATTCGATGCATTCCGCATCATACGGTGTTTGAAAATGATGCGGAATGCATGGAAACACGTGTCACAGTAGATTTTAAGAAATAGTGCTATTTACTAAGTAAAACATTAATTAAAAATGGATAGATTTTACCACAAAGTGACTGCCGAATCAATAAATGAAATTATTATTTCGATTGCAGTGTACGCGGCCGAGCTGTGCTGGGCCATTGGCAGCTCCCTGCCGCGCGCGTGGGACCGCGAGGTGCCCCCGCTGCGCCACTTCCTCGCCTGCTGCCGCGAGGTGCTCGCCGGCCTCACCGACAACCCCCTCCATCTGTGAGCACGCCTTGTACCCCCTGTGGTGTAGCGCACTCCGCGCCCAGACCCAGTTCATTTATTTACAACATTTTGAGTGTGTCCAAATACCTGTTCACAAATCACAAATATGAAAAATAACTCCTATAATTTCGTCCGCCTCCGTAAGTGTAATGGTCAGTACGCTCGGCTACCGTACTGGAGGTTCCGGATTCGATTCCCAGGGGGGGTCAAATAAATATAAAGGATTTTTTCCACTCTAATACTTATTCAATATCACCCTGGACTGGTACCTGAGGCGGAGGGCCGATCACCTTCCCTTCATGTCAATGATCAAGATAACACTGCGTTTATATGATGCAGTGCCCTATGCACCATTGGGGTGCGGATAAGGGTTCGAATGAAAAATGAAATAATTGGATATAATTCAGATTTGTGAACAAGTATTTGGACACACTCAAAATGTTGTATTTTAGTTCTGTGCTATTTATTTTTTGTTTTTGCAGGAAAGCCGTGGAACAGATCAGATCCACTATCGCGATCCTTCAGAACACCTCGCCCACATAATGCTTGCTGCCCCAGTCTAGACTGCAGACCGACTCGCAAGGTCTAGACTCCAGACCGACCGACTCTCAAGTCTCCGAGTCTAGATGCCAGACCGACTGATGTCCAGACACTAGACCAGCGGTCGCCAAAGTTTGGGACCTCCGCACCGTCAAATTCGCCATTCTTAATCCTATGAAATAATATTTTTTAACATCTCAACATAGACGAAGAAGAATATGGAAGTCTTAGTCTTGCAGGGCTTACGACCGTCATAGGCTGGTTTAAGTGATCACTTTACATACGTGCAACATTCACCATTCTACTTCTTCATCTATGTTGATTGGTTGTCAAAAATGTCAATATATTCTTTTTTAACATCTCAACATAGACGAAGAAGGATATGGAAGTCTGGGCATTTACGGGGCTTACGACCGTCATAGGCTGGTTTAAGTGATCGCTTTACTAATCACACTTTGATCACCTGTAAAACGCCCAGACTTTCATATTCTTCTTCATCTTTGTTGAGATGTCAAAAATAATCCCTGATTGGAGATAATCCAGATTTGTGAACAAGTATTTGGACACACTCAAAATGTTGTTTCTATGAAAACATTATTCAAAGGGTTAAATATGTAAAGAAAAGAGTATTCTTAGATTATTCGTAGTTGCATACTCCGAGTGTGATGGGCGAAAGCTATTTTCGTAATTGCAACCTGGCGACCATGGGTGCAGTGAGAGTGACAGTGCAGCCCGCCGTCTCAAACACTCTGTCTAAAAAATCTAGACAAGCCTTAGATTCTAAAACTCCAGACCGACACTTACAGTCTTGAATCTAGACGAGCCCTGAAGCTTAGACTCCAGACCGACACTCACAGTCTTGAATCTAGACAAGCCTTAAAACCTAAACTCCAGACTGACACTAAAAGTCTTGATTCTAGACAAGCCCTAAAACCTTAACTCCAGACTGACACTCAAAGTCTTGAATCAAGACAAGCCCTAAAACCTTAACTCCAGATTGACACTAAAAGTCTTGATTCTAGACAAGCCTTAAAGTCTAGACTCCAGACCGTTACTCACAGTCTTGAATCTAGACGAGCCCTAAAGTCTAGGCTCCAGACCGACACTCACAGTCTTGAATCTAGACGACCCCTAGACTCCAGACTGACACTCAGTCTTGAATCTAGACGACCCCTAGACTCCAGACTGACACTCAGTCTTGAATCTAGACGACCCCTAGACTCCAGACTGACACTCAGTCTTGAATCTAGACGACCCCTAGAGTGTCTAAACTCCAGACTGACACTCAAAGTCATGCATCTAGACTTGTCTTGATTCAAGGATGCCGACATGGGTCAGTATGCATTGTGCACAGGCCTCTCCTTGAAATCAATTCGCGAGCGGGAGCGTTTGCGGCTCCAGCCGCGCAAGGTAATTAGACCCTCAGGGAATCAGACCCGTAACGCGGCCGTGTTAAATTATTTAAGATAAAAATGACGTCCAACAAAAATATTGTACATATTGTAATATGTTATATTCTTTTAAAGCAGGAAAAAAATCTGTTTTTTTTATTATTAACCTTCCCCTCCCGGTGATATGTATGTACTACAACTCCACTTTTCAAATGAGAATATCCATATAATATATAATAGATACGGGCTCACAATTTTAGTATTCCTCCGTACTATAATCATGTACTACATGAAAGTATTATTCTTCTTCTTCTAACCCTTATCTGCACCCAATGGTGCATAGGGCACTGCATCGCAGCGACGCAGTGTTATCTTGATCGTTGATTGCATGAAGGCGAGGTGATCAGCGATGCGCTTCTTGTACCAATCCAGGGTGATATTAAATAAATATGAGAGTGAAAATTGGCCATATTTATTTTGACCCCCCTGGGAATCGAACCCGGGACCTCCGGCGCGGTAGCCGCTGCGCTACAGAGGTGGACAAACATGACACTTAAGTTTGGTTTATTAGGAAAAGTATTATAAAGTTAAAATTTATTTAGTATTATATTTTTGTCCGCCTCTGTAGTGTAACGGTCAGCACGCTCGGCTACCGTTCTGGAGGTCCCGGGTTCGATTCCCAGGGGGGTCAAATAAATATAAGTGATTTTTTCACTGTAATATTTATTCAATATTACCCTGGACTGGTACCTGAAGCGGAGGGCTGATCACCTTTCCTTCGTGTGTAAACGATCAAGATAACACTGTGTTCATATGAAGCAGTGCCCTATGCACCATTGGGGTGCGGATAAGGGTTTTATTATTATTATTTATTTATTATATTATAATGTTATTCATTAGCAGCGACGGAAATAAATCATTTATGAAAAAATCAGGGATAGAATCACCAATACACAAAACGTTTCTCAGTGTGTGCGTGCGTGCCGCGCTTTGCGTATACGCGCATGTCGTTGCGTGTTTAGTAGTGAGCAGACCGTCATACGCAGCGGTCGTGTCGCTACGCTAGCTATTGTGGCTACTTGCACTCCTGACCTGACCACGCCCAAGTATTTGGTATACCCGACCGTACCACGTTTTCCTCTGTCTTATTTTGCTACTATTTCCATCTACATTCGTCTTATAGATTAGTTTTACTGTACTTTCAGTGGTTCCACACGCCCAAACCATCCAAATCCTTAGTTTGCTGGATAGTGCTCATCTCATCCTTGCACTCTTTCCTTATATCACCATTGGAACATCTACCATACATGGTCTTGCCGCACTGAGAGATGGCATCCCGACTGCATCCAGTCTACTCTCATCCTTCCCAAACCATCCCAAGCCGCCTTCCTTAGTTTGCTGGATAGTGCTCATCTCAGCCTTGCACCCTTTCCTTATATCACCATTGGAACATCTACCATACATGGTCTTGCCGCACTGAGAGATGGCATCCCGACCGCATCCAGTCTACTCTCATCCTTCCCAAACCATCCCAAGCCGCCTTCCTTAGTTTGCTGGATAGTGCTCATCTCAGCCTTGCACCCTTTCCTTATATCACCATTGGAACATCTACCATACATGGTCTCGCCGCACTGAGAGATGGCATCCCGACTGCATCCAGTCTACTCTCATCCTTCCCAAACCATCCCAAGCCGCCTTCCTTAGTTTACTGGATAGTGCTCATCTCAGCCTTGCACCCTTTCCTTATATCACCATTGGAACATCTACCATACATGGTCTCGCCGCACTGAGAGATGGCATCCCGACTGCATCCAGTCTACTCTCATCCTTCCCAAACCATCCCAAGCCGCCTTCCTTAGTTTGCTGGATAGTGCTCATCTCAGCCTTGCACCCTTTCCTTATATCACCATTGGAACATCTACCATACATGGTCTCGCCGCACTGAGAGATGGCATCCCGACTGCATCCAGTCTACTCTCATCCTTCCCAAACCATCCCAAGCCGCCTTCCTTAGTTTGCTGGATAGTGCTCATCTCAGCCTTGCACCCTTTCCTTATATCACCATTGGAACATCTACCATACATGGTCTCGCCGCACTGAGAGATGGCATCCCGACTGCATCCAGTCTACTCTCATCCTTCCCAAACCATCCCAAGCCGCCTTCCTTAGTTTACTGGATAGTGCTCATCTCAGCCTTGCACCCTTTCCTTATATCACCATTGGAACATCTACCATACATGGTCTCGCCGCACTGAGAGATGGCATCCCGACTGCATCCAGTCTACTCTCATCCTTCCCAAACCATCCCAAGCCGCCTTCCTTAGTTTGCTGGATAGTGCTCATCTCAGCCTTGCACCCTTTCCTTATATCACCATTGGAACATCTACCATACATGGTCTTGCCGCACTGAGAGATGGCATCCCGACTGCATCCAGTCTACTCTCATCCTTCCCAAACCATCCCAAGCCGCCTTCCTTAGTTTGCTGGATAGTGCTCATCTCAGCCTTGCACCCTTTCCTTATATCACCATTGGAACATCTACCATACATGGTCTTGCCGCACTGAGAGATGGCATCCCGACTGCATCCAGTCTACTCTCATCCTTCCCAAACCATCCCAAGCCGCCTTCCTTAGTTTGCTGGATAGCGCTCATCTCAGCCTTGCACCCTTTCCTTATATCACCATTGGAACATCTACCATACATGGTCTTGCCGCACTGAGAGATGGCATCCCGACTGCATCCAGTCTACTCTCATCCTTCCCAAACCATCCCAAGCCGCCTTCCTTAGTTTGCTGGATAGCGCTCATCTCAGCCTTGCACCCTTTCCTTATATCACCATTGGAACATCTACCATACATGGTCTTGCCGCACTGAGAGATGGCATCCCGACTGCATGTAGCCTACTTCCACCCTTCACTCATACACGCTAGGGTCGGCACCATAACCCCGTTGAACATGGAGCCAGAAGGTTGTACATACATATATTGGAAATTGGAAATAAAACACGAAATACGACTTAGCCTACGGTACATATGTATTACTTCAAAACCATATACAGAATCCCTCACAAAGCAATTATTACAAAATTCAAAATGATAATCTACAAAAAAGTATACTTAAACATGAAAAAAAATCATTATAAAAGAGTCAATCAAATTTATAAGGTTGTTAGAGAAAAAAAAGGGTCGAAAAATTAAATAAACTATATATAAAAACGATCTTGGTTCTGCTTCTTTTGTGATGCCATTTTGAAGGTTGTTTTTGTTGTTTTTTTTCAGTGAAAAGATGTTTCTTCTTCTTCTTCCTTTTTACAGTGCAGCAATCGCTCGGTTCTCCTCTGAAAATAAAAAAATAAAATAATTACTTTGTGAGGAATAAAGGGATAAGGCGTAGGACACAGCAAATCTTGGTCACAACTGTCGTCAAGAAAAGGCGATTCAGTCGGCTTGGCCGTGTACTCCGCATGCCTCCCGAGAGCCGCCATCAAGCCCGCCTCCTTTACAAGGCATCAGGTGCCCGACCACTGCTGACAATTCGTCGGCAGTTCTCGTCAGAACTTCGGGACGCGGATCTGACTTGGGAGGATGCGAGGGAGCTGGCGGCCGACAGAAAAGCCTGGAGACAGTTTGTGAACTCCATATGCGTAGGGAGCGGATATGGTTTATTATTATTATTTTATTTTTATAAGACACTGTAATATATGTATCATGTTAAAGGCTTTAATAATATAATAATAAAACCCTTATCCGCACCCGATGGTGCATAGGGCACTGCATCATATAAACGCAGTGTTATCTTGATCGTTTACACATGAAGGAAAGGTGATCAGCCCTCCGCTTCAGGTACCAGTCCAGGGTAATATTGAATAAATATTACAGTGAAAAAAATCACTTGTTTATTTTACCCCCCTTGGGAATCGAACCCGGGACCTCCAGAAGGGTAGCCGAGCGTGCTGACCATTACACTACGGAGGCAGACAATAAAGGCTTTAGCCATTCAATAAATAAATAAGTACACAAGGCAATCATCCGTTTTATCATACTAACCCGACTGACGGACAGTGAAATTCCGCGCAGTGCACAAGCACTCTAAGGGTATAAAAAGAGTACTTAGGGAGGAAAGGCCCGAGTGTTTTTGCCTAGAATTTTCACTCATGAAAAACATGAAATTACAGTAACTTTAAACATAAAGAGTAAATCCACTCACAAGTAGGCAAAGGCTATGAAATTTAAAAAGTTGAAGCCTGAGTAGGGTCATGATAAGCGGTGTTGCATAAGCCGTAGCTAGATTTCAGAGTCACTTGGTCGTTAGGTAATTCAAAAAAAAAAATTAATTGAATAGTGTGGTCGTCAATCATGGGTAGAATCGGTGAATGTTACACATCGCTCACTCCTTTCAAGAACGTCATAAATCAAAAATCGTTAATTTTCAGTTGAGCATATTTTCGGAATGCCCAGAAAATGTACTATATCCCAGAAAAAGAGGCATATTTTTAACTTAATATTTACCCGCTACAGGGCAGAAAGTGTTGTTTTTGCATTTTGAAGAAAAAGTATCGTTTAATTATTTTTTGAAATAAACTAAATATTTTTCAAATGGAGAAAAAATCTTCAGGATTTACCTAAAAAGATCTGTTGCACAGTAAAAAGTTCAATAAGTGGCTTGATATTTATTTTTAAAACATTGTATTATATTTTTAAACTTTAAAAACGGTCTCCTGAAAAATCAAGTTTTTTGATTTATGACGTTCTTGAAAGGAGTGGGCGACATGTGTAAAGCGATCACATGAACCAGCCTCGTAAGACGGTCGTGAGCCCCGCAAATGCTTCCATATTCTTCTTCATCTATGTTGAGATGTTGAAAAATAATATAAAACGATTAAGGTGGTGTGCGGATTTAGGATGGTATGGACATGTGGAGCGAATGGATGGCGAGAGGATGACTAAGAAACTAGGGCACGACACAAACAGAAGACGAAGACACCCAGATTTGTGAACGAGTATGGCGATGCTAACTAACTAACTAACTAACTAACCATCACGCCGCTTCCCCGCAGGGGTAGGCAGAGAGAATCGAACGCCACACCACTCTGTCTTTGCAAACATTCTTTGCCTCTTCTACATTCACGCATCTCCTCATACATACCCGACGATTATTACGACTTCTGACCCGGCCGCTTTCAAGTATTTGACATACCTGATTGTAGACTACTTTATATTTTTTTTAAAGGAATAACCCGCAAAGCGTCTATATAAGATGCTTGTCCGCAGGAAGGATAGTAAGGACAGGGAAGGCAAATGCGAGAAATACATCACAAACACCCGGACCAATTGAAAATAAATCTTTCTCGAATTCATTTTGCAATTGGCAGAAATTGAACCCGCAACACCAGTTTCGCAATCGAGCGTCTACCCGACTACGCCACGGCGCCTGCCTACGAACGGACGAATACTAGAACCGGTTGAACCTGGGACTGAAAATAAGAAAGGGATTTGTCTTGCGGGTTGTTATTTCAAGGATTCGTACCTTCCACGATCTTCTTCCTCTCCTCAGCGAGCTTGGCGTCCCGGATGACCTTGAGGCGGGCCTCCTCGGCCCGGATGCCGACCTCGCGCTTGGCGAGCCGGGACTGGTGGAAGGCCCCGTACATGACGCCGAGGCCCAGGAAGCTCCAACGCCCAAACTGGAGAATCAGACCCAATAATGACAAATTAAATCAATTTATTCAATAGTTAAAAAAAACTAACTAACTAACTAACCATCACGCCGCTTCTCCGCAGGGGTAGGCAGAGAGAATAGAACGCCACACCACTCTGTCTTTGCAAACATTCTTCGCCTCTTCCACGTTCATGCATCTCTTCATACATACCCGGCCATTGCTTCGACTCCTAACCTGACCGCTTTCAAGTATTTGGCATACCTGATCGTGCCAAGTTTTTCTCTGCTCCTTTTCCCAATTACATTCGCCTCATAAATTTGTTTTACCGTTCTTTCCTCGCTCGTCCGTTCCACATGTCCAAACCATCTCAACACGCCTTTCTTAATTTTATCGATAATGCTTATCTCAGCTTTGCATTCCTTCCTAATTTCACTATTCGAACATCTATCATACATCGTTTTGTCGCACATTCTTCTGAGAGATGGCATTTCGACTGCATTCAGTCTACTCTCATCCTTCTTTTGCCAACTCCATGTTTCACTTCCATATATTAGAGTTGGAACCAGGACTCCGTTGTGCACTGCCAGTTTAGCTTCCGCTGACAGGTTTTTATTTGCTGTAACTGATTTCAGTGCACCATTCACTTTGTTCCCAGCATTCACTAATACCCATAATATCTCTATACATATAATAAATACAAGGCTAAGGTTTTAGGTATTCCTCAATAACTTAGTAATCATCACGCTGCTTCTCCGCAGGGGTAGGCAGAGAAAATATAACGTCACACCACCCTGTCTTAACAAACTTTCTTTGCCTCTTCTTCATCCCCTCAAACATTCTTCTTCTTCTAACCCTCATTCGCACCCAATGGTGCATAGGGCACTGCATCATATAAACGCAGTGTTATCTTGATCGTTTACACATGAAGGAAAGGGGATCAGCCCTCTGCTTCAGGTACCAGTCCAGGGTAATATTGAATAAATATGACAGTGAAAAATCACTTATATTTATTTAACCACCCTTGGGAATCGAACCCGGGACCTCCAGAACGGTAGCCGAGCGTGCTAATCATTACACTACGGAGGCGGACAAATAACAAGAAGATGTTTATTTGAATCATTTCGTAGTGAAGAAATATCAGAAGAGGCAAAGCAAACTCTGCACCAATAATGTGCGGTGCCCTATGCACCACCGGATGCGTACGAATGTCACAAGAAAATCAAAGTTCAATATGTTATTTTTGCAAATTTTGTGCAAAGAACGATCGCGATTTCAAGTTACATAATGACGTTTCCAACATAACCTATAAAATGACATTTCGACAAGAATTTTTGGAGTACAATTATGACAATATTGAAAAATATAAAATAAAATGTAATATTTTACCCTGATCAGAGGAGAAACTCGAACGGGGGGTCCATAGGGAAGGTCTGACATTTTTACAAGAATTTAGTACTGGCCCGTAAACCAAAGATTACACCCGCAGACAATTTGCCAAAAAATTATTGCGGCCGATAATGTTGTTCAGTGTTGCCAGGGGTATAACTATTTTTAGTTCGGTGTTTGGTCGAAATCCGCTAGGTGTCCGTCCGTCCGAAATAACCGAACGGTTAATCAAATTTATGGGGCGAGTGTTGTTGAAAATAGGAGTAGAGGAAGACCGTGGAAAACTTGGCATGGTAAGTTTGTTAAATTATGAAAGCGGCCGTTTAGGAGTCAAAATAATCATATTGTATGTATTAGTAGATCCATAAATGTGGAAGGGACGAAGAAAGTTTATTAAGATATGTGATACGGCTTTCTATTTTCTCTGACTACCTTTGCGGAGAAGGCATTAGGGTTAATTTTTTGTGAGTTTCACGCATTCTGAATTCCGAAAGCGAATACGCCCGTGTACATATTGGCTTTTATAAAAATATTATACAATGGCAGCACTGAATTATTCGAGTTTGACAGATTGCATAACCTCAAAGTTGCGGTAGCCGTCCTGGGGTTGAGAAATGTCGAATTCACACTTGTTTTTGAAGTCCGGTTTCTTGAGGGCCCCCCTCGAGAACGGGGTCGGGAGACACGTCTGCCAGTTGCAGAGGGTCGTGCTTAAATTTTGTAAAAGTCACGGCTCGAGTAGAGGCGTGAGGTAATTTATTTTTATCAACAAAAAGTCTGAATTAATGCTATTGTATCCATCATTAACTTACTTATGTGTGCCGTCAGGTGCTAAATGGTGCGTAAGGCATCGGTATACAATACTTATTACACAACCAATCCTTTTTTTTATCTCTTTCTGTTAAAAAAAAGGATTTTTATCAATTAGTAAGGCACTACCGAGGGACGGATTTGCGGCGTCACTGTAATTTCGTTTTCATTATTTTTTTCGATTGCCGCCATCTTTGTACCGATCCAAGGTGGTAAAATCAAGATGTATAGGAACTAATCATCACGCCGCTTCCGAAGGGGTAGGCAGAGAGGACAGAATGCCAGATCACTGTCTTTGCGAATATTAACGTCTGCGGACCGCTAGCAACGGGATTTCATAATCATCATCAAACCCTCATCCGCACCCGATGGTGCATAGGGCACTGCATCATATAAATGCAGTGTTATCTCGATCGTTGAAGGAAAGGTGATCAGCCCTCTGCTTCAGATAACCAGTCCAGGGTAATATCGAATAAATATTTTAGTGAAAAAATCACTAAATGCCTCTAGCAAATAACGAGTGTCTTTGCCTAGAATTTTCACTCATGAATTACATTAAATTAAAGTAACTTTAATCATAAAGAGTAAACCCACTCACGAGTACGCATAGGCTTTAAAACTAAGTTAAGTTGAAGCCTGAGTAGGGTCGTGATAAGCTGTGTTGCATAAGCCATAGCTATATTTCAGAGTCACTTGGACGTTAGGTAATTCAATCCCGGGAATAGAACCTGGGACCTCCGGTACGGTGGCTGAGTGTGCTAACCATTACAGTACGGAAGCGGACTACATAATTTCTACTTCTAAAAACCCTGGTCTTCTTTTTTTGCACTCAAATCAAAAAGTTTTTTTTTTGCAGAGACTTTATAGAGAATGACCTGATAAACTTTGCCCGAGAGCAGCCCGGCGTGGTCGTGTACGTCAAGCCCCGACGCCACCGGGGGCCCGTCGCCGTGGGCGAGTACTGTAAGTCCGCCAGCTTCTCCATAGGCTTACCACCCGTCACAGGCTAGTCAAGTGATCCCACTAAACGCGTGTAACATTCACCATTCTAACCCTGACCACACTAATCAAATTTTCAAAACCCTTATATATCGCTCACTCCTTTCAAGAACGTCATAAATCAAAAAACTTAGATTTTTCAGGAGAATGTTTTTAAAGTTTAAAAATATAATACAATGTATTAAAAATATATATCAAGCCACTTATTGAACTTTTTACTGTTACCTTTTCACTCCTTTCAAGAACGTCATAAATCAAAAAACTTAGATTTTTCAGGAGAATGTTTTTAAAGTTTAAAAATATAATACAATGTATTAAAAATATATATCAAGCCACTTATTGAACTTTTTACTGTTACCTTTTCACTCCTTTCAAGAACGTCATAAATCAAAAAACTTAGATTTTTCAGGAGAATGTTTTTAAAGTTTAAAAATATAATACAATGTATTAAAAATATATATCAAGCCACTTATTGAACTTTTTACTGTTACCTTTTCACTCCTTTCAAGAACTTCATAAATCAAAAAACTTAGATTTTTCAGGAGAATGTTTTTAAAGTTTAAAAATATAATACAATGTATTAAAAATATATATCAAGCCACTTATTGAACTTTTTACTGTTACCTTTTCACTCCTTTCAAGAACTTCATAAATCAAAAATCGTCAATTTTCAGTTGTGCATGTTTTTGAAATGCCCAGAAAATGTACTATATCCCAGCAAAAGAGGCATATTTTTAACTTAATATTTACCCGCTACAGGGCAGAAAGTGTTGTTTTTGCATTTTGAAGAAAAGGTATTGTTAATTATTTTTTAATATACTAAATATTTTTCAAATGCAGAAAAAACCCTCAGGTTTTACCTAAAAAGATCTGTTGCACAGTAAAAAGTTCAATAAGTAGCTTGATATTTATTTTTAAAATATTGTATTATATTTTTAAACTTTAAAAACGTTCTCCTGAAAAATCGGGTTTTTTGATTTATGACGTTCTTGAAAGGAGTGAGCCATATTTACTAACACTTTGTAATATGGGATGTGTTTGTCGCAGTGAACGGCGACCGCAAGTGGTTCCCGCTGCGGAGCAAGACGCGCGAGGAGGTGGGCGGCTGGCTGCGCAACCTGCTAGGCGCGGCGGGCGAGGACGGCACGCGGTTCCGCAAGGCCTGGGCCACGGGCGCGCCCTCCGTGCAGGGCCCCTGGAGCCCCGCGCTGGCCCAGGAGGGCGCCGCCCCGCGCCGCGCCGTCGCGCCCGCCGCCGCGCGCCTGCAGCTGCTTGCGCGCCAGCAGGGCCTGCCCGTGCCTGCCCTGGGCATAGAGGAACGCCCTTAGATCGTGGCCTCATCTTAAACTAGCGGTAGGCAGAGAATGGAACATCGGCGGGTATATATGAGGAGATGCGTGACCGCAAAAGAGGCTTAAGTTGTTTGTAATTTTTTTTAAAGTTTTGTTTTTAAAAAAATTCTAGTTTGAAGGTTTATTGGTGTGGCATACTGTTTACAACATTTTGAGTGTGTCCAAATACTTACAAACCTGGATTATCTCAAATTACAGGAGTTATTTTTCACATTATTTTTTTGACATCTCATCAAAGATGAAGAAGAATATGGATGTCTGGGCATTAGCGGGGCCGACGACCGTCATAGGCTGGTTTAACCCTTATAGTGCTGAGCTTATTTTCACAAATTTTGCATAAATTGCTGATTGATTTTCATAATCACTACTTGACGAATTTGTAGGTAGAAATAAAAAACGTTTACTTAAAAAAAATACAAAAATCAATGTTTAATTCACAGCAAAATAATTTTAAATGGTTATTTATAAACGTTATTAACTTATTAAAAATGTTATACATGCGCTAAGACACGTCCGGTGAATGTTACACACGTGTAACATTCACCAATTCTACCCATGATTGACTCAAATCCTTGGAAGTTCCGTATATATGATCTAATTTCGAAACATTGTACTGGAATCACTTGAATTTTCACTAGAGACATCTATTGGTATGATGAAAAAAATTTGATATAAAAAAAGTAAATAATAATATGACATTCTAGTCTGTACCCTGCTAGGATGCGATTGAAAATAGAAGCAGAGGAAAACTTGGTATGATCAAGTACTCCGAGTGCTTGAAAGTGTTTAGGTCAGGATTGGGTATAATCGGCTGGTATGTACGAGGAGCTGCATGAATACGGAAGAGGCGAAGATTGTTTGCAATGGCAGATTGGAGTGGCGTTCTATTCTCTCTGCCTACCCCTGCGGAGAAGTGGCGCGTGATAGTTGGTTTTTAGAGGTAGTGAAGTTGAAGTTTTTAGCTATTAAATACATTTTTAAATATCTAGTACAGTTTGTTGGTGAAGAGAAGTGTGTGCAAAAAGGGATAAACCTATATATATGTTTGTACTTGAACCTTTTTTATTAAAATAAACATTGTTACAAAGTGCTCGTTTTATTTCTGTCCAGAAATCTGTAAAATTTTGATCTAAACTCAAGACCCACCTTTTCCGGATCTCTAACGTCAGTCAAACCACGACTATGAACTAACCCACCATGGCCGTGAACTTACCCACCATGACTATGAACCAGCCCACCATGACTATGAACTAACCCACTTTGACTATGAACTTACCCACCATGACTATGAACCAACCCATCATGACTATGAAATAACCCACCATGGTGGGTTAGTCATGACTATGAATAAACCCACCATGACTATGAATAAACCCACTATGACTATGAATAAACTCACCATGACTATAAACCAACCCATCATGACTATTACTAACCCACCATGACTGAACTAACTCACCATGACAGTGAACTTATCTGCCATGACTATGAACTAACCCCCATGACCGTGAAATTAACCATCATAACTTGGTTCATACCAACACACCATGATTGAACCAATCCACTATGACTATAAACCAGCCCACCATGATTGAACCAATCCACCATGACTATGAACCAACCAACTATGATTGGACCAATCCATCATGAGTATGAACTAACCCCTTGAAATTAATCATCATAATTATAAACCAACCCACCATGATTGAACCAATTTAATTTTTTTTAAATTTTTTATTTTATTTATTTCATAAATACATAGATACTTATTTATTTCATATATACATTTACTATATGTATTACGGCTCTTTAGGCATGGCCTGTGTTGAGCCGAATACTAATATGTTAATACAATTTTTATATATTTTTCTATTTTTTAATATTATTTGATTTTTTTTTAATTATTAAATTATATACATTACATACAGGAGATACAATAATAATTTACAGTATAAAGGTTTTACAATAAAATAATTACACCAATCCACCGTGACTTTAAGCCAAAACCCACCATGATTGAACCAATCCACCATGACTATGAACTAACCCAACGTGACTATGAACTAGCCACCGTGACTGCAATATGAACCATCATTATTCGAGATAATTTTAAATAAATAAAACACAATGTCAAAAAAATATATTTATATTTTAAATAAATTAAAAATAATGCATTTTAAATTAATAGATTACGTATTAAAAGTACGGTAACGCCCATCCATGCGGAAACACTTGAATACAATATATACGGTAATACTGGCCCCGCTGTGTGTCTCTATACAAGCGCGAGTGAGACCATTCAACACTGCGCGGGACTGGTCACCTACTGGCGCCAGTATCACCGCAAGTGACACGCACGACCCGTCACCGGCCCAGGGCGGGTCGGTTGTTGAAACAACAGATTTTGAAATGAAGAGGAAAATTGGTCAGACCGAGTCCAGGTAACACCCGGAACCGATGACGGTGATCTAGCCTTACAGCCAACATTTAAACAAAATTACATGGGGGAATGAATAATTTTTTCACAGTATTTATTCAATTTGCATAAAATAATATGTACTCGTGTCTGTTGCTAACTCTCGTAGTTCCCCGAATAAATGAGCAACAGACACAACCGATTTCAGATTAAACTCTATGCATTATTAGAGTGCAAAGTGAGACTAGTTGTGTCTGTTGCTAACTTTCATAGTTCCCCGTATAAATGAGCAACAGAAACAACCAATTTCAGATAACACTCTATGCATAAGTGCAGTGCAAAGTGAGACTAGTTGTGTATGTTGCTAACTCTCGTAGTTACCCGAGTAAATGAGCAACATACACAACCAATTTCAGATTACACTCTATGCTTATTTATTTATTTATTTATTGAACGGCTGAAGCCTTTAAAGTAATAAACTTATGTACTTATGTACAGTGCAAAGAGAGACTGGTTGTGTCTGTAGCTGACTCTCGTAGTTCCCCGAATAAATGAGCAACAGACACAACCAATTTCAGATTACACTCTTTGCATAAGTGCAGTGCAAAGTGAGTAACTAGTTGTGTCTGTTGCTAACCCATGCTGTCCCTCCTTTATTTTTTTAGTTTTATTTATTATTATTCAATATAGTTACATTTTTTATACAATTTAACAAAATTTCTATACATTTCTACTTAATACAATCTTAAAATTTTAGTTGCGCTGTGCCTCTCCAAAAAAGAGACTGAGCTCTTGTGCTTGGAGAGGGACTTTTTTTTTCTTTTTTTTTGATAGTGACATTTTATACAATTAAAAAATATATTACTGGGGAACATATATATGTATTTATGCGGTACGAGGGAGTTATCTAGTTTAGTTTTCTTAGTATAGTCTGTATATAAGTTTGTTTAATTTCTTTTTTAGAGTGTCTGTGTCTTTTATATTTTTAATTTCTAAAGGGAGGCTGTTGGAAGTTTTTATTCCTAAGTAGTTGTTATTTTGTTGACACTGTTTTGTGTCGCATTTGGATATTTTTAAAATTATTTTTATATCTTTGGGATATGGTTCTTTGTAGTTATTATACAGTGTGAAAATTGATTGGTTGTGTCTGTTGCTAACTCTCATAGTTCCCCGTATAAACGGACAATAGTCACAATCAATCTCACACAACACTCATAAGTACAGTGCAAAGTGAGACTGGTTGTGTCTGTTGCCAACTCTCGTAGTTCCCCGTATAAATGAGCAACAGACACAACCAATCTCACATAACACTCTATGCATAAGTAGAGTGCAAAGTGAGACTGGTTGTGTATATTGCCAACTCTCGTAGTTCCCCATGTAAATGAGCAACAGTGTGTGAAGTGAGACTGGCCATGTCTAGACGTTGCTGTCTCCCACTCGTTCCTTATGTACAGTGCGTGAGAGAAAGGGACAAGTGTCCCTACTCCCCCTTCAGCCTCCTGCTGAACTCCTCTTGTTGCATCTCCTTCCATTCTTTTTTCGCCTTCATCCTCTTGAGCTGCCCGTCCCTGCAGAACATAGACAAGTTTCAATATCAATAAATGAATCCTCAAACCCTCATCCGCACCCAATGGTGCATAGGGCACTGCATCATATTAACGCAGTGTCATGATCATTGATTCACACACGACAATTGTGACGCACTCGCTCACAAACCAAGTCACATCCTTGGAGGACCTCTACTGGACTCCGAGAAGGTGAAGCTCCTACCACCAAGACTGGTCTAAAGTTACATGACTCATGTAGGTCTTGGCAGTGAGCTGTTATACAGAGGGAGGTCACAATAGACCTAATATGGTCGCAGTGACATAAGGGATGCAAGATCCTTTGACCCAAAAAAAAAAAAAAAATCACACACACGAAGGAAAGGAGGACACAGCCCTGTATTTGAAATTATAGGTCAAATGTTCAATATTAGGCGGAACGGAGTTATCGCAAGTTTCCTCGGTGTTCCTCTGCTTCTATTACCAACTACATTCGCAACATAAATTTGTTTTTCTATTCTTTCTTCACTCATTGGTTCCACACGCCCAAACCATCCCAAGCCGCCTTCCTTAGTTTGCTGGATAGTACTCATCTCAGCCTTGCACCCTTTCCTTATATCACCATTGGAACATCTACCATACATGGTCTTGCCGCACTGAGAGATGGCATCCCGACTGCATCCAGTCTACTCTCATCCTTCCCAAACCATCCCAAGCCGCCTTCCTTAGTTTGCTGGATAGTGCTCATCTCAGCCTTGCACCCTTTCCTTATATCACCATTGGAACATCTACCATACATGGTCTTGCCGCACTGAGAGATGGCATCCCGACTGCATCCAGTCTACTCTCATCCTTCCCAAACCATCCCAAGCCGCCTTCCTTAGTTTGCTGGATAGTACTCATCTCAGCCTTGCACCCTTTCCTTATATCACCATTGGAACATCTACCATACATGGTCTTGCCGCACTGAGAGATGGCATCCCGACTGCATCCAGTCTACTCTCATCCTTCCCAAACCATCCCAAGCCGCCTTCCTTAGTTTGCTGGATAATGCTCATCTCAGCCTTGCACCCTTTCCTTGCATCACCATTGAAATATCTAGCATACACGGTCTCTCCGCACTCCCCACTCACCAGACAAGGTCGACGAGGCCGCCCTGGCGCGCGATAACGGCCTTGACCCGGTTGGCGAACTCGATGGCGCTCTCGGTGGGGCGGCGGTGCATGGGCGGCAGGTACCACACGTCGCACACGATGGCCCACGACGTCATCATCATGTACAGGTACTGCAGCATGGAGTAGCGCGAGGAGTTCCAGAATGCGTCACCAAACTTGGGGTCGTACCTGCAACCAAACCCAACCGCTCTAATCACCACAACTTAACTAGTGACAAATACTGGGAATACAGATTTTTGCCTAGTACCTCTTTGACGCATTTTTTTTTTACATAATAATAATAAATAATAAAACCCTTATCCGCACCCCAATGGTGCATAGGGCACTGTGTCACATAAACGCAGTGTTATCTTGATCGTTTACACATGAAGGAAAGGTGATCAGCCCTCCGCTTCAGGTACCAGTCCATGGTAATATTGAATAAATATTACAGTGAGAAAATCACTTATATTTATTTTACCCCCCTTGGGAATCGAACCCGGGACCTCCAGAACGGTAGCCGAGCGTGCTGACCATTACACTACGGAGGCGGACACATTTTTTACATAATACGCATTTAAATAATACAAAATAGTTGGTAAATATTCAATACATTTCAAATATAACATTTCTACCTCTATAATAAAAGAGATACTTGTGTTTAGAGAGGGAGTTCATTTTACAATATTTTTTTTTAAACTAAGTAAATTAAAATTAAAATTAAAATTAAAAAAAATAAACAAAGTAAATAAAAAATTAAAAAATATTCTTTGGTATGGAGTCTAGGTAGGGGTGAGTTTTATATGTTTTTTTATTATTTTAGTTTTAAAGATTTGATAAATTTCTATTGATTTTGAATTTCCGGAGGTTATTAATAAAATAAAAAAATTACTTACGTATAATGGTTTGACGCTGCTCGGCTGTCCTAATTTAAAACACAGTAAGGGACATTTTTTTGTAGTAGGTTTTTTTTTGCATTTCTGGACTAAGTAGAAGTTAAATTAGTAAAGTATTAGTCCAGAAATGCAAAAAAACCTACTACAAAAAAATGTCCCTTACTGTGTTTTAAATTTGGACAGCCGTGCTATTGTTCTACATCTGTGTAATATTAAATGATTAGAAAATCTAGGGTTACGTTAAATTTGTACTTCGGTTGTTTTTTCTTTAAAAGCATGCAAAGCATGCTAAGCTCAGAAACTACGCCTGGATGGCTTGACTCTGGCCAATATCTGTACCCGACGGATTCTCCAGTTCTTTGGACACGTTGCGCGTGGCAACGAGGATAGCCTGGAACGACTAGTTGTGATCGGTAGCCTGGAGGGAAAGAGAGGGAGAGGAAGATCCCCACACGATGGACCGATCAAATTAAGGCAGCAGCAGGCACCTCAGTGGTTGGAGCGCTACATGCAGCGCAGTCAAGGGATAACTGGAGAAGAGTCATTGCTTCTGCAAGGGTCACAGCCCTCAGCAATGAGGATTAAGACGGAGAAGAAGAAGCATTTTTTGATTTAGATCAGGGCTGTTGTAATAATGTAGTATTTGGATACGCTCAAAACGTTCCAAATGCTACCCGGGTTCAAAGACAATCAAGTTGCGATTGATGGTACATATATCGCTCACTCCTTTCAACATCGTCATACATAAAAAATCGTCAGTTTCCAGTTGTGCATGTTTTCCGAGTGCCCGGAAAATGTACTATATCCCGGCAAAAGCGGAATATTTTAAACATAATATTCAGGTATGCCAAATACTTGAAAGTGGTCAGGTTAGGAGTTGTAACAATCGGCGGGTATGTATGAGGAGATGCATGAACGTGGAAGAGGCGAAGAATGTTTGCAAAGACAGAGTGGTGTGGCGTTCTATACTCTCTGCCTACCCCTGCGGGGAAGCGGCGTGATGGTTAGTTAGTTTTTTTTTAGTTTGTTAATATTTACCCGCTACAGGGCAGAAAGTGTTGTTTTTGCATTTTGAAGAGGAGGTATTGTTTTATTATTTTTTTAAATATACTATATATTTTTCAAATGGTGAAAAAACATTCAAGTTTTACCTAAAAAGATCTGTTGCACAGTAGAAAGTTCAATGAGTGGCTTGATATTTATTTTTAATACATTTTATTATATTTTTAAACTTTAAAAAGGATCTCCTGAAAAATCAAGTTTTTTGATGTATGACGTTGTTGAAAAGAGTGAGCGACATGTTATATTGTATTACTCACTTGATGGCGACGGGGTAGATGACGCCGCCGACCTCGAAGCTGCCCTTCTTGAACTGCATGACGGAGGTGTTGTTGATGCACGTGCCCTCCGGGAATATCAGGATGGGCGGGTTGTTGGGATCCGACACGTGTTCCCGCAACCTGCAAGCACACTCCGTTCATTATTTATTTACCTCTAGGTTTACAAATCATTAACCGGATCCACGCGGCTGACATAACCGTTTATGTTTTTACTTTGCTCCAAGTTTCCAACCTCAGTTCAACTTGGAGGGATTTTTTCATGGTGTGGAACTTTGGATAAAATAATACATCAATCCTCGGCCTTATGACATCTGTTGAAATATCTGACTAATAATTTGTAACATCACAAGGATAAATAAAAGAACAGATCCCTGATTTTTCTTGCGGTCGGTAATTAGTTCGCGCCATAATCATACCCTATATCTGTCTCACTCTCGACACTACGCATCGCCAGTGGGTAAGAGTGACACACGATGCATGCTTTGATTTATTTATGTTACGATCTTATTTGTTTATATTACGATATATTTCAAGAATAATGTGACACAAGTGTATTATAGAGTAATAAAAAGGCACAATGAATCCCATTGAACGTTTTTGTTTAGGAAAATAAATCGTTTCATAACTAAATACATGATAAAAGTAAAAATTTAAAAAATGGCGAAATACCGCCGCGTACAGGCGTCTCTCAGGAACAAAGTTGACGCGGTTAAAAGGTTAACCTTTAGTGGTCCTTTACGGGAGCGCAGATTTGCGTGGATCATTGCCCACCGGTCCCATACAGAAGCGGTGATTTTTAATTTTTTTATTGTTTAACCTTTTCCACACTTTCTCGCTCTCCCAGTCATTCCGGCGAGGGTTAGCCCGCCCCGCACCCCTAGAAAACACACTTCTCAACTATGTTTTCTAGGTGTGGAAAACAATTCCCCATTTACCAATATTTCATATTCATTTTTTAACCCTTTCCACTCTGACCATTTTTTCTCATAACTGATCAGCTACTCTGATCGAAAAAATGCGACGTTTTTCTACCATTAAAATAAATATTTTGCTTCCCTATTTTGGGACACTCTGTCTGGCAATTCGTAGGACCGTGTTAATTATGATTAACCATATTTATCTGAAATATTTGTTGGTAGAATATATTTCGGGTGATAGAGAAATCAGTGATTAAAGTTATACCTGCGCCGGGCCAGACATTGTGGCCCGCGGAGCTGCCTACTAGAATCATACGGGCCGGAATGTCTGGCCCACAGAGTGGTAAGAGTTAACATACATATAAATACATATACTGTATGCATTCATTAAAAAAAAATGGGGGGTCACCTGTTGGTGACGGCGTTCCTGTCCTTGACCTCGGAGCGCTCGAACCAGATGTGCGGGGAAGCGCGCGCCAGCGCCCGCTGCAGGATGCCCAGGAAGCCCCCGTGCCGCTGCCCAATCTGTCGTCCAACGGGAGCCTCGTTAGTCACTCTGTCTGGCGGGCTTACTAACTATACCACACTCTCCATCTCTATACTAGCCATACACTCTGCATGTCCGTGCTAGCCGCACACTCTCTATCTCCATACTATCCATACACACTGCATGACCGTGCTAGCCGCACACTCTCCATCTCCATACTATCCATACACACTGCATGACCGTGCTAGCCGCACACTCTCCATCTCTATACTAGCCATACACTCTGCATGACCGTGCTAGCCGCACACTCTCCATCTCTATACTAGCCATACACTCTGCATGACCGTGCTAGCCGCACACTCTCCATCTCTATACTAGCCATACACTCTGCATGACCGTGCTAGCCGCACACTCTCCATCTCTATACTAGCCATACACTCTGCATGACCGTGCTAGCCGCACACTCTCCATCTCTATACTAGCCGTACACTCTGCATGACCGTGCTAGCCGCACACTCTCCATCTCTATACTAGCCATACACTCGGCATGACCGTGCTAACCGCACACTCTCCATCTCTATACTAGCCATACACTCGGCATGACCGTGCTAGCCGCACACTCTCCATCTCTATACTAGCCATACACTCTGCATGACCGTGCTAGCCGCACACTCTCCATCTCTATACTAGCCATACACTCTGCATGACCGTGCTAGCCGCACACTCTCCATCTCTATACTAGCCATACACTCTGCATGACCGTGCTAGCCGCACACTCTCCATCTCTATACTAGCCATACACTCTGCATGACCGTGCTAGCCGCACACTCTCCATCTCTATACTAGCCATACACTCTGCATGACCGTGCTAGCCGCACACTCTCCATCTCTATACTAGCCATACACTCTGCATGACCGTGCTAGCCGCACACTCTCCATCTCTATACTAGCCATACACTCTGCATGACCGTGCTAGCCGCACACTCTCCATCTCTATACTAGCCATACACTCTGCATGACCGTGCTAGCCGCACACTCTCCATCTCTATACTAGCCATACACTCTGCATGACCGTGCTAGCCGCACACTCTCCATCTCTATACTAGCCATACACTCGGCATGACCGTGCTAGCCGCACACTCTCCATCTCTATACTAGCCATACACTCTGCATGACCGTGCTAGCCGCACACTCTCCATCTCTATACTAGCCATACACTCTGCATGACCGTGCTAGCCGCACACTCTCCATCTCTATACTAGCCATACACTCTGCATGACCGTGCTAGCCGCACACTCTCCATCTCTATACTAGCCATACACTCTGCATGACCGTGCTAGCCGCACACTCTCCATCTCTATACTAGCCATACACTCTGCATGACCGTGCTAGCCGCACACTCTCCATCTCTATACTAGCCATACACTCTGCATGACCGTGCTAGCCGCACACTCTCCATCTCTATACTAGCCATACACTCTGCATGACCGTGCTAGCCGCACACTCTCCATCTCTATACTAGCCATACACTCTGCATGACCGTGCTAGCCGCACACTCTCCATCTCTATACTAGCCATACACTCTGCATGACCGTGCTAGCCGCACACTCTCCATCTCTATACTAGCCATACACTCTGCATGACCGTGCTAGCCGCACACTCTCCATCTCTATACTAGCCATACACTCTGCATGACCGTGCTAGCCGCACACTCTCCATCTCTATACTAGCCATACACTCTGCATGACCGTGCTAGCCGCACACTCTGCACATCCATACTAGCCGCATACTCTCCATGTCCATGCTAGCTATACACTCCGCACATTCACACTAGCCACATACTCTGCACATCTATACTAGCCACACACTGCACAACCATGCTAGCCGCACCCTCTGCGAATCCATATTAGACACACACTCTCCATATCCATACTGGTCACACACTCACGCACATCAGAGAAAAATATATTCCTCGTCTCTGTTGAGACACCAACAATATAATGCTAATATTACCCACACCCTGACCTACAAACCAATCACCACAAAGCAGCAAGGCTACCACCAACTGCAGCGGCCTCTCAAAACTTTCGGAGACACTGTCGTGAGTGGTGTGCCTTTGCAGATGAGGGCGCGATGGCACGGAATGATACCAACAATTTTATTCAAATAATATCCGCTAATATTGAGGGACAACTGTATCTAGTGTTAATTTTTTATCAACATAATTGCAACATGCGAATTAAAAAAAAAAAAAGTAATGTTAGGTAAGGGAGGGTTAGGGTTCTTACATGCGATTTACGATCATACATGCATGAATGGGTGCAGTTAGACTAAGTGATTGCGACCGGGTTAGGTTGGAACAGGGCTGCATATAATGATGTGAAATGGACCGTGTCATTCGGCCAAGTCATCGTCGCGTGACTCGTGACAAAGCAGATAGATTATTAATCTATTAATGATTGGATAATGGTGGGGGAGATACCAAACGGATCGCGTCATTCGGCCACGTCATCAGCCACAACTGCGGGTAGACTATTGATAGGGAGCTATCAGTGATGTGATATTCGGGTTGGGTATATACGAAAGGGATCCCGTCATTCGGCCACGTCGTCAGCCACAACTGTGGGTAGACTATTAAGGAGCTATATAGACCAATAGGGAGCTATCAGTGATGTTATATTCGGGTAGGGTAGATAAAGAGGGATCGCGTCATTCGGCCACGTCATCAGTCACAACTGCGGGTAGAGCATTAAGGAGCTATATAGACTATTAAGGAGCTATATATGTAGACTAATAAAAATCTATCAGTGATGTCATATTTCGGGTAGGGTAAATACAGAAGGATCGCGTCATTCGGCCACGTCACCATCCACAGCAGCGGGTGGACTACTAATAGGGAGCTATCAGTGTTCGGGTGGGGTAGATAGAGAGGGATCGCGTCATTCGGCCACGTCACCATGCACAGCAGCGGGTAGTATGGGGGGGGTGGAGGTACCAGCGAGTAGCAGCCGTCGCACATGAGCACGAGCACGTCGATGGGCGACGTGTGGTTGGCCACGCAGATGCCGCGCGGCGGCGGCGCGCCCTTGTACGTGATGACCGCGGACAGCGAGCGGCTCAGCAGCGAGAAGCAGGCGGCCGACAGGCGCCCGTTCAGCCGGCGCCGCGCCGCGCCCTCGGGCAGGCAGCCCACGCCGGCCGTGCACGCCGTCAGCAGCGCCACCTGCCGCCACACCACACCACACATGTAGCCCCGGACGACAATTGCCACGCGCGCCCGAAGCGGGGACATAACACGTCACTCGCGCCCAAAGTTGGGACGGTAAATGTCGCTCGCGCTTAAAGCGGGGACAGTAAACGTCGCTCGCGCCCAAAGCGGGGACATAACGCGTCACTTGCGCCCAACACTGAACGCGAGAAACATCCTCACATGGAATACTCAACATACTCCCGGACGAGGCTGTCGGCTTTCAGCGCCCTCAATTTTGAGCTTAGACACACTAAGAGTGACAATATACGGATAGCCGCAGTAAGAGCGCCCGAATACCGCGCTATTACTGCGCTTCAGCGGCTGTAGGGCGGGACAGCTCTCGCGGGGAGTAGGTTGCTGCCCGATATATTGTAACATACACCAAACCGGGATGGTTTCATCACATTAACCGAACCAGATGTCCAACAGCAAGATGAAGGTGGCCAGTGTAACCGTGATTGGTCTACGGGGTCTGCATTTCCGTGTCGCACATAGTCCGCTTCTGCAACTGTCCAAAGTGGACTTGTTGCAATGTCCGCGAATTGTCCAATTGGACTTATTACAATGTTTACAGATTTTCCAAAGTGGACTTATTACAGTGTCTACTGATTGTCCAATATGGACTTATTACAGTGTCTGCAGATTGTCCAAAGTGGACTTATTGCGATGTCTACAGATTGTCCAAAGTGGACTTACTACAATGTCTGCAATTTGTCCAAAGTGGACTTATTACAATGTCTACAAATTGTCAACTTATTACAATGTATACATATTGCGGACTTGCAATGCAGTGCCCTGTGCACCTTTAGGCGGGAACCGGGGTGAGATGTACGATGCGGAAATACAGTCCTCGTATGGAATAGATATACAGCTGAAACCAGATACAAGAGAGGCTGTGCCGTCGGTCCCGCAAAAACAAGGGCACGCTCGTCAAATTTGTGAGCCGGCAAGATCACTTTACCCCTGGCAGATGTCGTGGCCGGTGGAAGCGTGAAACGCTTATCAGCGTTTGGAATGCACAGCTCTTTTAGAAACAGGCCACAAGGCCTACACATAGAAGAAGTTAATTGAAATATGCATGAAATTTATGCAATAACCGATTCTAGATACTACAAACGCACGTCTCTTATATCCGGGTTCGACTGTATTAAAATATATAAAGGTACATGGACACATATATGAGATCAGTTAAAAACTAATGCCTCCTATATATTAAATATATATTTTGTATATTAGCACTTTATCAATCGACAAATTTTTGAAAGACATTACAAAATTGTTACATTTCAATATCAAAAACTAACTAACTAACTAACCATCACGCCGCTTCCCCGCAGGGGTAGGCAGAGAGAATAGAGCGCCACACCACTCTGTCCTTGCAAACATTCTTCGCCTCTTCCACGTTCATGCATCTCCTCATACATACCCGCCGATTGTTACGACTCCTAACCTGACCACTTTCAAGTATTTGACATACCTGATTGTGCCAAGTTTTCCTCGGTCGTCCTCTGCTTCTTTTTCCAACTACATTCGCCCCATAAATTTGTTACACCGTTCTTTCTTCACTCATACGCTCCACATGTCCAAACCATCTCAACACACCTTTCTTAATTTTATCAATAATGCTAATCTCAGCCTTACATTCTTTCCTTATTTCATCATTCGAACATCTATCAAACATCGTTTTGCCACACATTCGTCTGAGGGATCGCATTTCAACTGCATTCAGTCTGCTTTCATCCTTCTTTTGCCAACTCCACGCTTCGCTTCCATACATAAGGGTTGGAACCAGAACTCCATTGTGTAAAGCCAGTTTAGCTTCCGCTGATGGATTTTTATTTGCTAAAACTGATTTTAGTGCACCATTCACTCTGTTCCCAGCATTCACTCTCCTTTCTATGTCTTTATCAATCTTTCCATCCCTAGAAAACATGCTACCCAAATATATGAAATCATCTACCTGTTCCAAAATCTCCCCATTTTCTAATATTTCACACTCTGATCTACAGATTAGGTATATTTTATCGAGTGTAAATATACAGGAGGCATTGGTTTTCGGGTGACCCCTTGCAGAATGACAGTGGTTTTCTGCAGATTATTTCGGACGTTATACGGCACAAAGCTGCAGCCCTGAAACTTAGTCACAAACATACAGATGCACATGGTGGGAAATTGATGAGCCGAGTTGAAAAACCAAAAACCGAGTTCAAATCCCGCCGGCGACCCGGTACTCCACGCCTTGCGTGGCTCCCTATCACAGACACAATCGATATTCGGCCATTTTTTTTTACAAATTCTTTTTTTCGCAACGTTCTGAGTGCGTCCAAATCCCCGTTCACAAGTCTTCTCCGCTAGGGATTATTTTTATATCGACATCTCAACGCAGGCTAGGAAGAAAATTGGAAGGGGGAGAGAGTGATCACTTTATATACTCGTAACATTCACCGTTCTGCCCGCGATTGACACTGCTCAAATTTATAAAGTCATATTTGTACATTTTGACATGTCAACATAGACAAAGAAGATAATGGAATTCTGGGTTATTACGGCACACACGATACGTCAAAGGCTGTTTTTTTTTTTTTTTTTTTAGATGGGAGTTGTGTTTGTCTTTTACCTTGCTAATTATGTACGAGGTTTATCATAGGCCGGTTAAATGATCACAGTACACACGTGCAATATTCACCATTCTATCATTTTAAATGGATGCAACATCCTTATTGAGTTATTTCACACGCTGGGAGAAGTGAACACGGATTTGGGAACATCCAAAATATTTAGTATTCAAATTTAAAATCATTATCGTAGGCTGTGGGTGGTTTTTTGGCCCAACACTTGATTGCTACTACAGCCCTGGAGAGCGAGGTCAACCATTTTCCAGTCCCCATCCGCCTCTGGTTGCGGACAGAGGTCCGGGAAAATAGTGATGGCTATGACAGTGTGATTTGGGAATTTGGGAAGGATTTGGGAATACCCAAAATGTTGAGTATTCAAATTTAAAATCATTATTGTAGGCCCTGCACTGTTTTTTGGCCCAACACTTGATTGCTACTACAGCCCTGGAGAGCGAGGTCAACCATTTTCCAGTCCCCATCCGCCTCTGGTTGCGGACAGAGGTCTGGGAGAAGAGTGATGGCTATGACAGTGTGATTTGGGAATTCGGGAAGGATTTGGGAACACCCAAAATGTTGAGTATTCAAATTTAAAATCATTATTGTACGCCCTGCGCAGTTTTTCGGCCCAACACTTGATTGCTACTACAGCCCTGGAGAGCGAGGTCGACCATTTTTCAGTCCCCATCCGCCTCTGGTTCTAACAGAGGTCCGTGAGAAGAGTGACTTGGGAAGGATTTGGAAACGCCCAAAATGTTGCGTTTTCAAATTTTAAATCATTGTTGGGTAATATATCTAAAATAAAACAAGGTTTGTAGAATTGAATTCTACATTTATTTATGTATATGTAAATACGTGACGCATTTCTTCTTCTTAGGACATTATCAAACACTCTATTCTAATTGGCGAGTGTTTGATAATGTCCTAAGAAGACGAAACGTGTCACGTATTAACATATCGCAGTCATACAGGAGAAAGTGACCAAGTGCATTTGTTTGCAAGTGCGATCATTGACTATTTGATATCTTACTAGCTTAATATTGCCCTGAAAAACATCCCAAAGGATTTTAAACTTGGAAGTACAATATGTAGACTTGGTAAAAATGACTAACTGCATTGGTGTTTATTTTGTTGCCAAGCAAAAGTGACTTAAATGGCCCTCCTGAGCATTTTACGTTCGGTAGGTCACTTTCTCCTGTATATGTACGATATACATAAATAAATATAGAATTCAATCCAACAAACCTTGTTTTATTTTGGATATGTTACTTAACAATTCAATATGGAATTCTACCAAATGTCTGCAGTTACAATAAACAATAAACTTCTTTACATCTCACCAATAGATGTCTCTAGTGAAGTTCTAGTGATTCAAGAACAAGGTTTCTAAATTGGTTCATATATATATATATAGAACTTCCAAGAATTTGAGTAGTGTGGTTGTCAATAATGGGTAGAATTGGTGAATGTTACACGTGTGTAAAGTGATCACTTAAACCAGCCGATGACGTTTGTCAGCCCCGTAAATGCCCAGACTTCCATATTCTTCTTCATCTTTGATGAGATGTCAAAATTACTCTTGTAATTGGAGATAATCCAGATTTTGTGAACAAGTATTTGGACACACTCAAAATGATACAATAAACAAATTGTTATTCATCAATTGAAGAGCGATCGCTGTGACTGTGTGATAGGGGGCCGTCGCGCGGCGGCGCCACGGACCAGGCTGAAGCTGGTCTCCGAGGACAGCATGATGACGTCGATGGGCGAGGTGTGGTTGGCGACGCAGAAGCCGCCCAGCCGCGGCCGGTACTCCTCCATGTGGAAGGTCAGCACGCAGGACAGGCTGCGCGAGAGGATCCGGAAGGAGGTCTTGTAGAAGTAGTTGCTGACGGAGCGCTTCAGGCGCCCCGCGGGCAGCAGGCCGCACAGGGCCAGGGAGACAACCATACACAACACCTGGGTTGGCACACATCACATAGATTCGGGAAAAACACTCGTGCGTTATTGAACATTGGTCTGTATGTTCCCGATAGTCACCTAAGACAGCGTCGACGTAATTGTTTAAAAAATTACAGTTATTTAAATAAAAAATAAGATCGCACAAAGGCATGGCCTGTGTGTGGGTACACAATTCAATTCAATTCAATTCAATTCAATTTATTCAATAATTAATATATACATTACAAACTAACATTAAAGGCGTAAACATTGAAAAAACAAATTAAAAAGTAAGCAAGAAGACTCTTGTTAATGTGTAGAAGAATCAAGATAACACTGCGTAGATTCGATGCAGTGCCCTATGCACCATTGGGTGCAGATAAGGGTTGTTATTATTACACTATTCCACATTTTAGACAGGTTTGCCTTGCCAGCCCCAGCAGTTCTAAACCTGCGGGTCGAGCCTCCGAATAAGAGGCCTTCCTTTTATATATATATTTTTTCTTCTCAGTCTGTCAATCTCTTCATTTTTTTTGTCTTCTAACCCTTATCCGCACCCAATGGTGCATAGGGCACTGCATCGAATCGATGCAGTGTTATCTTGATCATTTCTTACATGAAGGCAAGGTGATTGATCACTCTTGCGCTTCAGGAACCAGTCCAGGGTTATATTAAATAAATATTACAGTGTAAAAATGACTGATATTCATTTTCACCCCCCCTGGGAATCGAACCTGGGACCTCAAGCACGATAGCTAAACACGCTGACCATTACACCACGGAGGCGGACTTTTTTTTAAACGTAACTATTTTTGTAAATGTAAAAAAAAAAAGATTAAAAAACCCTTATCTGCACCCAATGGTGCATAGGGCACTGCGTCATATAAACGCAGTGTTATCTTGATTGTTTACACATGAAGGAAAGGTGATCAGCCTTCCGCTTCAGGTAATATTGAGGGTAATCCAGGTAATATTGAATAAATATTACAGTGAAAGAATCACTTATATTTATTTTACCCCCCCTGGGAATCGAACCCGGGACCTCCAGAACGGTAGCCGAGCGTGCTGACCATTACACTACGGAGGCGGACAATGTAATGTAATGTAATGTTTATTATTGATAATGTAACTATTGTTTATTATATAATTTTTTTATATGTAAAGCTGTACAATTCCCAAACAAATAAAAAAATAAAAAAATAAATAAAAATAATTAGTTTTTTTTTAAATTTATTTAACCCTTTGTACTGGAGTCTTTTTACAACTTATTTTTTATACTTTTTTACAACAGGAACACACTCAACCGGCGGGACAGAATTGTACCCGCGTACGTACGAACGTATCCCGGCCTTTGATTGTTTAAACAATATAACCGCACATAAATATCAATTGATAAAACCCTTATCCGCACCCCAATGGTGCATAGGGCACTGCGTCATATAAACGCAGTGTTATCTTGATCGTTTACATATGAAGGAAAGGCGATCAGCCCTCCGCTTCAGGTACCAGTCCATGGTAATATTGAATAAATATTACAGTGAAAAAACTCAATTATATTTATTTAACCCATGGGAATCGAACCCGGGACCTCCAGAACGGTAGCCGAGAGTGCTGACCATTACACTACGGAGGCGGACAAAACCGCACATAGTGGCGACATATCGCTCACTCCTTTCAACAACGTCATATATAAAAAATCGACAATTTTCAGTTGTGCATGTTTTCGGAATGCCTAAAAAGATCTGTTGCGCAGTAAAAAATAAGTGGCTTGATATTTATTTTTAATACATTTTACTATATTTTTAAACATTTAAAATTAACTCCTGAAAAATCAGGTTTTTTGATACGTGACGTTGTTGGAAGGAGTGAGCGATATTGTCGTACTGGGGAATATACCATGTCCACATATTGTTGCCATTCCAGTATAAAGGATTATTATATAATTACATTTTTTTAATACAATTTGATAATGTCTTTACATTTAAACATATCGCTCACTCCTTTCAAGAACGTCATAAATCAAAAAACTTGATTTTTCAGGAGAACGTTTTTAAAGTTTAAAAATACAACACAATGTATTAAAAATAAATATCAAACCGCTTATTGAACTTTTTATTGTGCATCACATCATTTGAGGTTAAACCTGAGGTTTTTTCTCCATTTGAAAAATATTTAATATATTTAAAAAAATAATTAAACAATACCTTTTCTTCAAAATGCAAAAACAACACTTTCTGCCCTGTAGCGGGGAAATATTAAGTTAAAAATATGCCTCTTTTGCTGGGATATAGTACATGTTCTGGGCATTCCGAAAACATGCACAACTGAAAATTGTCGATTTTTGATTTACGACGTTCTTGAAAGAAGTGAGCGATATCATAATCATACAAGAGAAAGTGACCAAGTTCATTGTTTTACAAAAACGTGATCATTGACTATTTGATATCTTACTAGCTTAATATTGTCCTGAAAACATCCTAAAGGATTTTAAACTTGGAAGTATAATATATTGACTTGTTAAAAATGACTAACTGCATTGATGTTTATTTTGTTGCCAAGCAAAAGTGACTTAAATAGCCCTCCTGAACATTTTATCTTTTGTTAGTTGGTCACTTTCACGCTATGGCGATCTTTTCATTTTAGTATCGCTGTGCCTCTCCAAAAAAGAGACTGAGCTCTTGTGTTTGGAGAGGGACTTGCAATCGAGGTTTATTGTTTTATTCGATTAATAGTATAACAGTTTTTTTAAAATTACTTATGTGACTCTGAAATCTAGCTACGGCTTTGGGGACACAGCTTATCATAACCCTACTCAGGCTTCAACTTTTTAAGTTTCATAGCCTGTGCCTACTCGTGAGTGGATTTACTCTTTATGTTTAAAGTTACTATAATTTCTTGTAATTCATGAGTGAAAATTCTAGGCAAAAACACTCGCAATGGTATAAGAGTCTTTTTTTTCTTCTTTTATATATTTATTTTTTAAATTATCATGTAATGGGCAAAATAGAGTAGAACCTCTTGTAACGAGTATAGTTCCGGGCTTTCTGAAAACATGCACAACTGAAAATTGAAGATTTTTGAGGTACGATGTTGTTGAAAGGAGTGAGCGATGTGTGGATGTAGTAGGGGGACGGTACATACCCCGATGAAGCAGATGAGGATCCGCAGCGGCAGCAGGAAGCAGTACCTCACGAAGAAGCCCATCATCCAAATCACCGTCAGCCGCCACGACACAAACTCATAGCGCCTGAAAGGAACATAAGAGAGTGCGGCTATTATCCTCGGCTCTACCCGACCCAGTTCCTCCAGGGTATGCTCGGCTACAACAGTCTACAGACTAGAAGGAATGTGTATTTGATGAGGCATTTCTATCCATTGTTGCGCGGTATGATGGATAATCCTGAAACTATCCGGAGCATCGGTCTGTATGTTCCCGATAGTTACCTAAGACAGCGTCGGCATAGATAGTTTCCCATTCCTATACACAGGACCAACCTGCCGATGGTTATGCCTGTAGGAAGAGCTACCGCTATGTTGAACAATATCTCATTGGATATGGATCTGTTCCATGTGTCTGAAGGAGTTTTCCGAAGCGGGATTCTTCTACACCTTTAGCAATAGTTCTTGCATATTTTCGATTTTAATGTATACGCTTTAAATTTTTTAGTTTGTAATGTATATGTTAATTGAAAATAAATAAATTGAAATTGAGGTCAGCTATGCGCGCGTACCCGCTGAACACTATACCCACACACAGGCCATGCCTTTTTGGGACCTTTTTTTGTATTAACCCTGCCCGTGCTAAAAACTTCTGCGCGCACCAGTGATATGTATTTTGCACACCATATGGTGTCCGCCTCCGTAGTGTAATGGTCAGCACGCTCGGCTACCGTTCTGGAGGTCCCGGGTTCGATTCCCAAGGGGGGGAGGTCAAAAAAAATTGTGACCCCGTATCTATTATATTTTATATTGATATTCTCATTTTTAAAGTCGAGTTGTAGTAAATATATCGCTCACTCCTTTCAAGAACGTCATAAATCAAAAATCGTCAATTTTCAGTTGTGCATGTGTTCGGAATGCCCAGAAAATGTACTATATCCCAGCAAAAGTGGCATGTTTTTAACTTAATACTTACCCGCTACAGGGCAGAAAATGTTGTTTTTGCATTTTGAAGAAAAGGTATTGTTTAATTATTTTTTTGAATATATTAAATGTTTTTCAAATGGAGAAAAAACCTTCAGGTTTTACCTAAAAAGATCTGTTGCACAGCAAAAAGTCTAATAAGTGGCTTGATATTTATTTTTAATTCATCGTATCATATTTTTAAACTTTAAAAACGTTCTCCTGAAAAATCAAGTTTTTTGATTTATGACGTTCTTGAAAGGAGTGAGCGATATATCACCGGGAGGGGAAGGTTAAAATGATTTCATCATTGTCATCTTGTGATGAGGCGTAACAAGTAAAAAAAAATGATTTGAGAGAATGTCCTCTGCACCTGTTGGTCCTGGTGAGCAGGTTCCAGCTCCTCAGCTCCTCCGCTTCGAAGACGGAAGTGACCTGGTCCTCGATGATAGACTCCACGCCGGCCTTCACGTAGTAGAAGCAGGAGGAGAGGTCAAAGTCCACGTTGGAAGGGGTCACCGGACTGTGCTCCTAAAAAATAGAGCGTTTTCTATGTCACTTACTTTAATTATTTATTTAAACTTCAACAAAACAAAAAGACTTCTTAGGACTTCCGAAATGAAGACTCTACGACCCGTTGCAGGCCTGACACTTCGCGACAGAGTAAGAAACTCCAAAATAAGAAAAATCTGCCATGTTTAAGATGTTGTGCGATGGGGAAGAGAAAGAAGAGGTTTCTGGAGAAATCATGTGGGAAGAGCGAGTTGGGATGGAGTGGTGAGGATAGCAGCGGACAGCGGCATAAGCGGGATCAGACCCCCAGGAAGACCACCTAAACGATGGAGGGATAACTGGTCTTCCACCTCCGAGGAGCGGACCGGAGAATGACAGGACTTAGTTCTGCCGGACGGTAACATTCCGCGTAGTGCACAAACACCCTTACTGTATAAGTAGATATGTATATTACCTCTAGCGGAGATACAACGGGGGCCACACTGTCCCCGATGTCTCCCTCTGCCTGGCCCTCGCTGCAGGGCTGCGGGGGCGCCGGCCTCTCGGCCCCGTTGCAGGCGACCGCCCGCTCCTGGCTCCGGTCCGGCGCCAGCAGGTTCTCCCGCTGGATCACCATACCGCCTGCGCCAACAGAACACCAGACTCAACACAAATCAAACAAACCGAGCAACAGATCATTTCAGGTTTTACCTTAAAAGATCTGTTGCACAGTAAAAAGTTCAATAAGTGGCTTGATATGTATTTTTAAGACATTTCATTATATTCTTAAACTTTAAAAACAATCTCCTGAAAAATCAAGTTTTTTGATATTTGACGTTGTTGAAAGAAGTGAGCGATATGTGATCCAATTGCGAAACATTGTTCTTGAATCACTAGAATTTCACTAGAGACATCTATTGGTGAGATGAAAGAGTTTCTACTCAATAAAAAGCTGCTTTCATCTCACCAATAGATGTCTCTAGTGAAATTCTAGTGATTTGAAAACAATGTTTCGCAATTGGATCACATATCGCTCACTCCTTTCAACAACGTCATATATAAAAAAAAATAGATTTTTCTGGAGATCGTTTTTAGAGTTTAAGAATATAATGAAATGTATTGAAAAAAATTTATCAAGCCACTTATTGAACTTTTTACTGTGCAAATTTGGATGAAAATTGTGTTATTTTCACAAAACTAGACGTTTTTTCACCGCGGTACGCCAGTGTGCCGCGGAACAATGCTCCATACAAACGTTTCGTGGCAAGGCCAAATATTGCCGGGATTTCTGAACACGGGGGCGCATTACCGTCGGCCTGCTGCACCGGCTCCCAGCCCCCTCCCTCGTCCTCGTTAGACTCCACTCTCTTGAGCCGCTTGGCCACCTCGATGTGCTGCCGGCCATACTGGAAATACAAACAACCAATTAGAGATCGCAAGCTAATTGCAGTGCCCAATTCCCCCTTTTCAACTCCTGCTGTTTAACCCTTCCTTCCCGGTGTTGTGTACCTAGCACACGTTGCTTCTAATAACCATAATATCGCTCACTCCTTTCAAGAACGTCATAAATAAAAAAACTTGATTTTTCAGGAGAAAGTTTTTACAGTTTAAAAATATAACGCAATGTATTAAAAATAAATATCAAGCCACTTATCGAACTTTTTACTGTGCAACAGATCTTTTTAGGTAAAACCTCAAGGTTTTTTCTCCATTTGAAAAATATTTAGTATATTAAAAAAAATAATTAAACAATACCTTTTCTTCGAAATGCAAAAACAACACTTTCTGTCCTGTAGCGGGTAAATATTAAGTTAAAATTATGCTGCTTTTGCTGGGATATAGTGCATTTTCTTGGCATTCCGAAAACATGCACACCTGACAATTGACGATTTTTGATTGGGTGCGGATAAGGGTTTTATTATTTATTATAGGAGTTAGTTTTATATTAGTTTTTGACATCTCAACACCTCATCTATGTTGAAATATAACATCTTGTTTATAACTGCTTGGTGCGAAGTAGACTCGAGAGTGGCTCCATGATTTGGGGGCCACACGAGCTATAGTACTCTCTTATGGTAGAGAAAGTCCAAAAGAAGTTTCTGAGGTATCTCTACACGAGAGAGTACGGCTATTATCCTCGGCTCTACCCGACCCAGTTCCTCCAGGGTATGCTCGGCTACAACAGTCTACAGACTAGAAGGAATGTGTTTTTGATTACGCATTTTTATCCATTGTTGCGCGGTATGATCGATAATCCTGAAATTTTCCGGAGCATCGGTCTGTATGTTCCCGATAGTTACCTAAGACAGCGTCGGCATAGATTGTTTCCCATTCCTATACACAGGACCAACCTGGCGATGGTTATGCCTGTAGGAAGAGCTACCGCTATGTTGAACAATATCTCATTGGATATTGATCTGTTCCATGTGTCCGAAGGAGTCTTCCGAAGCGGGATTCTTCTGCACCTTTAAGTCTTCTTGCTTACTTTCAATATATACGCCTTGAATATTGTTTGTTATGTATACATTATTTTTCTGTTGAATAAATTGAATTGAATTGAAATATCAAAAAATAATATGAAAAATAACTCCTGTAATTGGAGATAATCCAGATTTGCGAACAAGAATTTGGACGCACTCAAAACGCTGTAAATGACATACTATCGTCATGCCCATTACTTACTACTTAGTGACAAAAAAAATCCACCTCGACCTCCGTAGCGCAGTGGTCAGCGCGTTTGGCCACCGCGCCGGAGGCCCCGGGTTCGATTCCCAGGGGGGTCAAAATAAACATGGCCGATTTTCATTCTCACATTTATTTAACATCACCCTGGACTGGTACAAGAGGCGCTGGGCTGATCGCCTTGCCTTCGCGCAATCAACAATCAAGATAACACTGCGTCGCTGCGATGCAGTGCCCCATGCACCATTGGGTGCGGATAAGGGTTAGAAGATGAAGAAGACATAAAAAAATAAAGGGATTGACAGATTGAGAAGAAAAAATATATATATGAAAGGAAGGCCCCTCATTCGAAGGCTCGACCCGCGGGTTTAGAACCGCTGAGGCTGGCAAGGCAAACCTGTCTCGCAGTTGGACTAATTGATCATATTATGCTAGTAATGCGTATAATGTAATCATTGAACCTTGCAATACGAACACACACACACACTCTTATACATACACACACACACTTATACATACACACACACACACACACACACACACACACACGCGCACACACACACACACACATACAGAATAGGAAAAACTAACTAACTAACCATAATTTTATTTTATTATATTTTATTTATTTAAACTTCATGTACTGAAAATAAATCAGTACATTGGCGGGCTTATTGCTCAAAAGCAATTTCTTCCAACCAACCGAAAGCAGACTAGTGATATCGGTCAAAACGTTTGATACCATATCGCTCACTCCTTTCAAGAACGTCATAAATCAAAAATCGTCAATTTTCAGTTGTGCATGTTTTCGGTATGCCCAGAAAATGTACTATATCCCAGCAAAAGAGGCATATTTTTATCTTGATATTTACCCGCTACAGGGCAGAAAATGTTGTTTTTGCATTTCGAAGAAAAGGTATTGTTTAATTATTTTTTTAAATATACTACATACTTTTCAAATGGAGAAAAAATCTTCAGGTTTTACCTGAAAAGATCTGTTGCACAGTAAAAAGTTCAGTAAGTGGCTTGATATTTATTTTTAAAACATTGTATTATATTTTAAAACTTTAAAAACGTTCTCCTGAAAAATCAAGTTTTTTGATTTATGACGTTCTTGAAAGGAGTGAGCGATATATTCTTCTTTTAACCTAAAAAATAATATAAAAAAATTAGATTCGCTTATAACAATTACTTTAAAAAAAAAAAACAGAGTGTGAAGTAATTCATATTATTTTTTGACATCTCATCAAAGATGAAGAAGAATATGGAAGTCTGGGCATTTACGGGGCTGACGACCGTCATAGGCTGGTTTAAGTGATCACTTTACAAATGTGTAACATCCACCAATTATACCCATTATTGACAACCACACTACTCAAATTCTTGGAAGTTCTATATATATGAATAATAATATAATAAAACCCTTATCCGCACCCCAATGGTGCATAGGGCACTGTGTCATATAAACGCAGTGTTATCTTGATCGTTTACACATAAAGGAAAGGTGATCAGCCCTCCGCTTCAGGTACCAGTCCAAGGTAATATTGAATAAATATTACAGTGAAAAAATCACTTATATTTATTTTACCCCCCTTGGGAATCGAACCCGGGACCTCCAGAACGGTAGCCGAGCGTGCTGACCATTACACTAGGGAGGCGGACATATATATGAACCAATTTAAAAACATTATTCTTGAATCGCTAGAATTTCACTAGAGACATCTATTGGTGAGATGTAAAGAAGCTTTTTTACTAAGCAGAACCTCTTATATTAGTATGTGAGGTCCGAATCCTGGATTATAATCACACACATGAGAAACGCCAGAAAATACCATTTTCATCTTTATTATTTAAGCTTATAATTTGACCAGATAATTAATTTACAGCATTTTGAGTGTGTCCAAATACTTGTTCACAAAATCTGGATTATCTCCAATTACGGGAGTTATTTTCACATTATTTTTTGATATGAAAATAACTCCTGTAATTGGAGATAATCCAGATTTTGTGAACAAGTATTTGAACAGGTTAGTTAGTTAGTAGCAGCGTGTGTGGCAGTGCCTCAAAGGTCAGGTGGTATCGGATGATAAAGACTATCATTATCATCGTTTCAACGAGAGAAACAGTATTCTATGATAATGTGGCCTTACCTCCAATCAACATAACCCGTTCACACATCGCTCACTCCTTTCAAGAACGTCATAAATAAAAAAACTTGATTTTACGACCCATCATGACGTATGGAATCGAAAGTAGAGCGGACACCGCTGCCACAAAAAACGCGCTTAGAGTGTCAGAAATGAAGACTCTGAGAAGCATAACAGGCAAGAGTCTTCGAGATAGAATCAGGAACGCCAGGATCAGGGAAATATGCGAGATGGAAGATGTCGTTAGGTGGGGAAGGCAACGAAGGAGACAATGGTATGCGCGTGTGAGGAGAATGGAACCATCCAGACTCCCCCACATCGCATTGTACGGCCAACCCCATGGTAGACGACTCCCGGGCAGACCACCAAAGAGATGGGTGGATAGCTGGGAATCGACGTCGCAGGAGGCTAATCCCTCTTAAAAACAGGCCGTAAGGCCTACAATAGGAAGAAGAAGAAGAAGAAGATTTTTCAGGAGATCGTTTTTAAAGTTCAAAAATATAATACAATGTATAAAAAATCAAGCCACTTATTGAACTTATGCGATCTCTCAGAAGAATGTGCGACAAAACGATGTATGATAGATGTGCGAATAGTGAAATAAGGAAGGAATGCAAAGCTGAGACAAGCATTATCGATAAAATTAAGAAAGGTGTGTTGAGATGGTTTGGACATGTGGAACGAATGAGCGAGGAAAGAACGGTAAAACAAATTTATGAGGCGAATGTTAGCGGGAAAAGAAGCAGAGGAAGACCGAGAAAAACATGGCACGATCAGGTATGCCAAATACTTGAAAGTGGTCAGGTTAGGAGTCGTAACAATCGGCGGGTATGTATGAGGAGATGCATGAACGTGGAAGAGGCGAAGAATGTTTGCAAGGACAGAGTGGTGTGGCGCTCTATTCTCTCTGCCTACCCCTGCGGCGAAGCGGCGTGATGGTTAATTAGTTTTTTTTTTTTTTTAGTTTAACAGATCTTTTTAGGTAAAACCTGAAGGTTTTTTCTCCATATGAAAAATATTTAGTATATTTAAAAAAATTATTAAACAATACCTTTTCTTCAAAATGCAAAAACAACACATTCTGCCCTGTAGCGGGTAAATATTAAGTTAAAAATATGCCGCTTTTGCTGGGATATAGTACATTTTCTGGGCATTCCGAAAACGTGCGCAACTGACAATTGACGATTTTTGATTTATGACGTTCTTGAAAGGAGTGAGCGATATGTTGGCGTGTCGAAAAATAATATATGTATTTACGTAACCTTATCAATATTTTTATCAAATAAGAAATGTTATATGACATTTTTTATCTCGTTTTTTGTGATACAAACAGGTACTTGTAAATTTAATAAATTTAATTTATAGTAATACTAACGTTAAGATAAGCGTTATCGACAAAATAAAGAATTAAGAAGAATCGAGACGGTTTGGGCGTGTGGAGTGAATGAAAAAAGGAGCATATAATAAAAAAAATTGCTAGCGGTTCACAACAGTGTGCTGGTACCGACCAGTGGCGTGCCTAGGATTTACCAGTAAGGCAAGCCCTTATTTTTCAATTTCGTGAATATAAGACGTACCTATAATTTCTTCACTTCTTACCATTCCCAGTACAGTAAGCCCCCAAAAAAACATTATAAAGATAAACAATCTATTGTAATCTCGGCTATTCACGGCTAGATGATTCCAGTACTACGAACAATAATTCAAACGATAATTTAAAAACAATCATGCACTAATTATGTATTTTTAATCATTTGATGCAGATTTGGTAATTTTTATTCGGAGTTGTTAGGCAAGCCAGGCTTATGGGCTTCTATGGAAGTACCGCCACTGGTACCGACACCAATGTATGGAAGCGAAACATGGACCTGGCAAAGGAAGGACGAAAGCAGAGTGAACGCTGTTGGAATGCGCTCCCTCAGACGAATGTGTGGAAAATCATTGTATGACAGAATTGAAAACGAAGATATAAGAAAAGAAACGTAAGGCTGAACGAGGAATAATTGAAAAGATTAGGAAGAGTTCTTTACGGTGGTATGGACACGTGGAGCGAATGGATAGCGAGAGAATGACTAAGATAATATATGTGGCGAATGTGAGCGGGGAAACAGAACGAGGACGACCGAAATAGACTCCAGATCAATCAGAACCTAAAATCTGGCGGTGTCAAAAGCCTGCGTAATCGGAGGGCATGTATGACTAGATGTGTGGATGTGAAGGAGGCGAGGAGGACAATATAATCAATATTTTCATTCATCATTTTCTTTTGGAAAATTCGCCTTCGAAAAAACGTTATTTTCGTAAGTTGGCAATGAATGACGTCACAGAAACGATGGAGTTATTTTAATATTGGTGTCATTGCTAAATTATAGTGTGGCGTTCCATCCTTTCTGCCTACCCCTGCGGGGAAACGGCGTGATGGTAGTAATACTAGTAGTAGTAACTAACTAAACATCATATTTATTGATTTGCAGTATAATTTGTAGAATTCCATTTTAATTTATGTACCAATTGTTTGAACAATCAATTGTTAAGCATTCGTTTGAAAATGCCATAACTAGGCGAAACAATTGTCACAAAATTTATTTATTATGTGTTTTTTTTTAACAATAAAATATGACGTAGTATACTAAAAAAATCAATGTTTTGATTTTAATATTTGATATATAAAGATTGTCTTATATTAATTTAAATTTGCACAAGACTGTCGACTTATGTATGTTTAAAAAAGCGAGTTTTTTGTGCCTGAGTGTATGAAGAATGAAAAGAGTGTGGAAGAATTTTTAAATAAATGTTTTGTTTACTGTAAGAAGATGTAAATATATATATATATATGACGTAAATTAGGCGTAAATAATAATTTGTATTAAATGTATATAAGCTAACTAAAGAAATAAAAAAAATATATATATAATAAAAAATTCCACGCGCAGTTACAAATTTCAGACACCGGCTTATTAACGTTCGACAAAGAACAAAAAAATAACTGAAATTCGATAAAATCAAGCTTTAATCGCGTGGATTATATAAAACGAACAATTTACAACACGAACAGTCTATCATTTTCTGTATAAAAGTGAACATAGTCCAAAATAACGAAGAAGACGTGAGTCAGACGTCATTTGTTTCAAGAGTGAAATCTTGAATTAATGTATTTGCGAAACGGTTGAAGTTTACCTCGAAAAGTTTTAGTAATATGTTGACGTACAGCCTCCTCACTCCCAGCGACTTCCCGATGGATGCCAGGAATATAATGCACAATATAAACAATAAAAACGGCGTGAAAAATAACGACCACACGACGGACGCAACCGTCGACACAACCGCCATTATGAAACTGAAATTGACAGGAAGTTATCGCCCGACCCGGTTCACTGATCGGGTCGCCGTTCGTCGAAAGGACGTACGGCTCTTTATGGCGGAACCGGTTCGTAGTTTAAACTCACATCCTATGTAAATTCACTGTACTAGCGAGTGTTTTTGCCTAGAATTTTCACTCATGAATTACATGAAATTATAATAACTTTAAACATAAAGAGTAAATCCACTCACAAGTAGGCATAGGCTATGAAACTTATAAAGTTGAAGCCTGAGTAGAGACATGATAAACGGTGTTGCATAAGCCGTAGCTAGATTTCAGAGTCACATGGACGTTAGGTAATTAAAAAAAAATCATTTGTACTAAATAGGCTTTTGTCACAATGTTGGTATATTGGCTAATAAATTAATATGAAAAATCACAAGACTATTTTCTTACTGTCCCTCGTAGGTAGAGATAAGGTGGAAACAGACTTCATTAGAGTCCAGGTCTTGTGATTATTTTATTGTATTATATGTTGTTATGTATAAAATCTGCTAATAGATTATTGTCACGATGTTGGTTTAGTGGCTAAAAAATTAATTTGAAAAATCACAAGACTATCCATAACATTCTTATTGAAATCTGTAGGGATCTAAGGGAGATATGAAAGTTTGATGTTTAGATATTTGAATAAACGAAAAACGTGCGTTCGCACACGTCATCAAATTTCGGCCATCGAACGTTTTATGACGTCATATGGTTAATTGTCTATGGTTTATACAGCTGAAATAGTAGTAGTGTGGATCGTTTGTTTACCACTACACTTCCATTTGTGTTATACAAATATGAGGGGAGGGACCATAGACATCAACAAATAGAGCCGTCAATAATTTAGCAATGACACCAATATTAAAATAACTCCATCCTTTCTGTGACGTCATTCATTGCCAACTTACGAAAATAACGTTTTTTCGAAGGTAAATTTTCCAAAATAAAATGATGAATGAAAATATTCATTTTATTGTCCTGACATACACTCCTCGCCTCCTTCAAATCTATACATCTAGTCATACATGCCCTCTGATTACGCAGACTTTTGACACCACCAGATTTTAGGTTCTGATTAATCTTATTGTGCCAAGTCTTTTTCGGCCGTCGTCGTTCTGTTTCCCGCTCACATTCACCACATAAATTTTCTAGTCATTCTCTCGCTATCCATTCGCTCCACATGTCCATACCACCTAAAAAAAACCCATCCTAATATTTTCAATTATCCCTTGTTCAGCATTACATTCCTTTCTTATATCTTTCTTTATATCTTCGTTTTTAATTATGTCATACAATGATTTTCCACACTTTTGTCTGAGGGAGCGCGTTTCAACAGCGTTAACTCTGCTTTCATCCTTCCTTTGCCAGTTCTCGGTTTCTATGAAAATAATCTCAACCATTCAAACTGTAACCCAAACGTTCGCTTATGATTGTATGCTCCCAACAAATATATTTTTAAAAATCTGTCCATTAAAAAAATATCTCATCCAAATAAAAATCCGGTTTAAAATCCAAATTCCACAAAAAATACCTAAATGAACTGATTCACAGTTAAGATCCGGATCCCAATCACAAGCAATGTAAATAGTGTGGCCACATCGACTAAAAAAGATTCATCTGCTACAAAAATACAGAAATAGTGTTAAACGGCGCCATACTTCTTCAACAACCAATCATAAATCAATATTTTTGACATCGACTTATTTCATTGGTGTATTTTCTCGAGTATGGATGACGTTTCGCGAATTTTCTACATGTTTATCTGTTGCATGCCAACTTTTTAAATGTCAACTGCTCTAAAGTTGCCATATAAAAAATATGATTCAGAGTATTTACCTTTAATGATTTTTCGGGGTAGAATGTAAATTTTTACGAGAAAATGTTCTGCGTCAATCGCATTTAGAATGTGAGCATTACGGAATTTAGTTTAATCTGTATTCATGGCAGTTACTTTTTAAAGATCAACGTATAATTTGTAATTACGATGAAAAAAATGTTAAACAATGCCCCTTTAAGAAAAAGCAAAATGCAGCTTATCTGAATATAAAACTTAATGCAACTTAATGTTTATTTTCTATTTATTTAATAATATTAAAATTTTTATACAATTTCTATTAATTTCTACTTATTTCAATTTTATAATTTTAGTTGCGCTGAGCGTCTCCAAAAAAGAGACTGAGCTCTTGTGCTTGGAGAGGGACTTTTTCTTTTTTTATTAAGCGGTTCGAGGTCGTTATCATGTAAAGTTTTCTATTGTAATTATATTATGTAACTGTATTATTACTTGGAGGAAGCCAAGGAGATGACGGATGACAGAGTGACTTGGGAACGTCTTGTGTTGGCCATATGCTCCACATAGGGAGCGAAGTACTAATCCCTTTCACTGTCTACACGGGGGGTGGTTTTACAAACTTGTATTTACTTAGATTGGCAGTGACAGGGAAATTAAATATTATTGAAAAATTAACAGTAATATCGCGATACAGTTATGTTTCACATTTATATAAATTTAACTAAGTTAATTTTTTTTATTATAAATTGCTTTGCAAGAGAAGGTCTGTCAGAAAGCCTAGATGCTTCTGTATCAGGTCTGGGAATGCGGTGGGACAGCTCTCAATGTACCTCGCTTATTATTATAGAGAAGGTCTGTCAGGAAGCCTAGATGCTTCTGTATCAGGTCTGGGAATGCGGTGGGACAGCTCTCAATGTACCTCGCTTATTATTATAGAGAAGGTCTGTCAGGAAGCCTAGATGCTTCTGTATCAGGTCTGGGAATGCGGTGGGACAGCTCTCAATGTACCTCGCTTATTATTATAGAGAAGGTCTGTCAGGAAGCCTAGATGCTTCTGTATCAGGTCTGGGAATGCGGTGGGACAGCTCTCAATGTACCTCGCTTATTATTATAGAGAAGGTCTGTCAGGAAGCCTAGATGCTTCTGTATCAGGTCTGGGAATGCGGTGGGACAGCTCTCAATGTACCTCGCTTATTATTATAGAGAAGGTCTGTCAGGAAGCCTAGATGCTTCTGTATCAGGTCTGGGAATGCGGTGGGACAGCTCTCAATGTACCTCGCTTATTATTATAGAGAAGGTCTGTCAGGAAGCCTAGATGCTTCTGTATCAGGTCTGGGAATGCGGTGGGACAGCTCTCAATGTACCTCGCTTATTATTATAGAGAAGGTCTGTCAGGAAGCCTAGATGCTTCTGTATCAGGTCTGGGAATGCGGTGGGACAGCTCTCAATGTACCTCGCTTATTATTATAGAGAAGGTCTGTCAGGAAGCCTAGATGCTTCTGTATCAGGTCTGGGAATGCGGTGGGACAGCTCTCAATGTACCTCGCTTATTATTATAGAGAAGGTCTGTCAGGAAGCCTAGATGCTTCTGTATCAGGCCTGGGAATGCGGTGGGACAGCTCTCAGTACAACATTGAGTTGTGTAAATTTGAAGGATAAATAAATAAAAAAAAAGCCGTTTGAATATCACAATATTTATTTCAAAAAATAAATCAACATACATTCAAGAATTACGATCTAGCTAAAGTTAGAACATTTTAAAACTATAATACTTTTTAAAAATAATATAATAATACTTACAAAATAATATTTAAAATCAAATCATTTTGTTCAGACATTTGATATGAAGACAGTCGAAGACTTTGGCCCAAAAGCGACACATCGTTCAATTAATTTTTAAGGGTGGACACTGACCGGAGCATTTCGTCGTAACATAACGTGATCACATCGTTCGCGGCGAGCATCACCGGGCATCCGAGGTTACGGATGGAGCGCTCGGCTCGCCGTACTGACTGCCTGAATGCGTTTACATTAAGCGAATGATGAATGATAAGTTTTACTTTGACACTTTTAAGTGGTATTACACAAAGTGAAAGATGAATGATAAGGAGAGTGTTATATTCCATACCAAAAAGTTACCGATGCTTTTAAAATAAAAAAAATAGATTAGTTTAATATTTATAGAGAATTGTATATGAATCTTTATAAGAATTTTTTTTTTCTGGATGTTTCTAAGCAAAAATGTATATATTTTTAAAAATAAAATTCAGAATTCAATTTTACAGTCTTCGTTTATAGTAATAACAGCACCACACACACACAGCATACATATATATAATGTAATGTATATATATATATATATATATATATATATATATTTTTGTCCGCCTCCGTAGTGTAATGGTCAGCACGCTCGGCTACCGTTCTGGAGGTCCTGGGTTCGATTCCCAGGGGGGTTTAATAAATATAAGTGATTTTTTCAGTCTAATATTTATTCCATATTACCCTGGACTGGCACCTGAAGTGGAGGGCTGATCACCTTTCTTTCATGTGTAATCGCTCGAGATAACACTGCGTTTATATGAAGCAGTGCCCTATGCACCATTGGGGTGCGGTAAGGGATTTATTATTATTATTATATATATAAAAAAAAAAAAAAAAATATATATATATATATATTTATATATACATGTGTATATAGGTTTCGCTGTACAATTTTGCGGAATTTGTGTTCATTCTAAAAACTAAGGAAGATCTTTTTACTACGGAACTATAATGCAGCAAAAATACGCATTCAAACATTAAAGTATGTAGTGTACATATATATATATATATATATATATATATATATATATATATATATATATATATATATATATATATATATATAATATAAATATATTTATATATATATATATATATATATATATATATATATATATATATATATATATATATATCTATATATATTTTTGTTCGCCTCCGCAGTGTAATGGTCAGCACGCTCGGCTACCGTTCTGGAGGTCCCGGGTTCGATTCCCAGGGGGGTTTAATAAATATAAGTGATTTTTCAGTCTAATATTTATTCCATATTACCCTGGACTGGTACCTGAAGCGGAGGGCTGATCACCTTTCCTTCGTGTATATATATATATATATATATATATATATATATATATATATATATATATATATATATATATATATATATATATATATATATATATATATATACTCTATCGGAGGATGTTATAATTATTGCGAACGGTGTCGTACGTCAATCATATCTGACATTTGTGAACTAGACAGCTGCAGTATACAGTATAGCTATATTATGGCTCCAATAGATGGCGCTGTCATCGAGTCATTATTAAAAATATATCAATTTTTCGGAGCATACATATCAATCATGCTAAACATATAATACTATACTTTAAATTCATTTCGCATTTTATTTTGTTATATTTTATTTTAAAGGGTTTTCCCTTCAAATCGGATGTTTTAGAAACCAAATTAAAATGGACATATCGGAATACATTTCTAAAATATTGTAACCATTTTATAAAATATAATATAACGTCCAATAGGGTACAACATTTTGAGTGTGTCCAAATACTTGTTCACAAAATCTGGATTATCTCCAATTACAGGAGTTATTTTCATATTATTTTTTGACATCTCATCAAAGATGAAGAAGAATATGGAAGTCTGGGCATTTACGGGGCTTACGACCATCATAGGCTGGTTTAAGTGATCACTTTACACACGTGTAACATTCACCAATTCTACCCATAATAATGGGTTGTCAATAGACAACCACACTACTCAAATTCTTCAAGCTTCTTTACATCTCACCAATAGATGTCTCTAGTGAAGTTCTAGTGATTCATGAACAAGGTTTCTAAATTGGTTCATATATATAGAACTTCCAAGAATTTGAGTAGTGTGGTTGTCAATAATGGGTAGAATTGGTGAATGTTACACGTGTGTAAAGTGATCACTTAAACCAGCCTATGACGGTCGTAAGCCCCGTAAATGCCCAGACTTCCATATTCTTCTTCATCTTTGATGAGATGTCAAAAAATAATATGTCCAATAGGGTATTATCACTCAGGAGGAATTTCTAATTTAACATACTCAACCCATAAAGGATTGTATTAGACTCGTGAAGTGTTTATAACACCCGATATAATCAATATTTTCATTCATCACTTTATTTTGCAAAATTCGCCTTCGTAAATACGCCGTTTTCCTAAGTTGGTAACGAATGACGTCGCAGAAACGAATCCACACCACTTATATTACAGCTCTATAAAGCGTATACCTCCGTAGGCGTCCGCCTCCGTAGTGTAATGGTCAGCACGCTCGGCTACCGTTCTTGAGGTCCTGGGTTCGATTCCCAAGGGGGGTATAAATATAAGTGATTTTTCCACTGTCATATTTATTTAATTTTACCCTGGACTGGTACCTGAAGCGGAGGGCTGATCACCTTTCCTTCATGTGTAAACGATCAAGATAGCACTGCGTTATATGACGCAGTGCCCTATGCACCATTGGGGTGCCGATAAGGGTTTTTAAAGCGTATACATAGAGGAATACGCCGCATAACACACCCGATGACGTAAAATATGGTGACGTATAGCGGTGTCCGTTTTATTAAAATATGTAAAGTTTAAACCTTCATATCTCCCTTAGTTCCCTACAGATTTCAATAAGAATTCTAATAGTCTTGTAATTTTTCATATCAATTTATCAGCCAATCACATCATGAGAATTATCCATTGGTCTTGTAAAACATCCAATTTGGTTTGTTAAACATCAAATTTGAAGTGACAAACCTGTATTACCAGAAAACCCTGCGCAGGAGAATCTCTGCCGGCTTGCTTGATACAAAATTTGACAGACTTTTTTACTTAATTCAATTTTACTTAATTATTCTCACTAAGGCATCTCATTCAGGCACTAAATTTACACATCGCTCACTCCTTTCAAGAACGTCATAAATCAAAAATTGTCAATTTCAGTTGTGCATGTTTTGGAATGCCCAGAAAATGTACTATATCCCAGCAAAAGCGGCATATTTTTAACTTGATATTTACCCGCTACAGGGCAGAAAGTGTTGTTTTTGCATTTTGAAGAAAAGGTATTGTTTAATTATTTTTATAAATATACTAAATATTTTTCAAATGGAGAAAAAACCTTCAATTTTACCTAAAAAGATCTGTTGCACAATAAAAAGTTTAATAAATGGCTTGATATTTATTTTTAATACATTGTATTATATTTTTAAACTTTGAAAGCGATCTCCTGACATTCTTGAAAGGAGTGAGCGATATGTTCAGTATTTTCGATCAATAAATCCATACAAAATACCCGTAAAAATACTGGACGCCATTTTAAAGATATATTTGACTTGGTTAATACCACTATACATTGGAATCTCTCATAACGAGCATAATTCGTTCTAGAACCATATTATTTTTTGACATCTCAACATAGATGAAGAAGAATATGGGCATCCGCGAACATTTATCTGTGAATATTAGGACATACTCAAAATGTTGAAATATTTTTTTGTTTTGGCTGGCGCGGAACTCCCGGCTCACAAGAGGATCTCGTGAAAAAGGGACTTGCGTTTACGCTGTAACTCGTAATACGAAATGTCGCTCATTAAAGGAGCAACTTGACTTTTGCTCGTTATGCGAATTACTCGTTATGCGAATTACTCGTTATGCAAATTACTCGTTATGCGAATAACTCGTTATGCGAATTGCTCGTTATGCGAATAACTCGTTATGCGAATCACTCGTTATGCGAATCACTCGTTATGCGAATTACTCATTGTGTGAATAACTCATTATTCGAATTACTCATTATGCGAATTGCTCGTTATACGAATTGCTCGTTATGTGAATCACTCGTTATGCGAATCACTAGTTATGTGAATTACTCGTTATGCGAATTACTCGTTATGCGAATTGCTCGTTATGCGAATTGCTCGTTATGCGAATCACTCGTTATGCGAATTGCTCGTTATGCGAATTGCGCGTTATGCGAATTACTCATTATGCGAATCGCTCGTTATGCGAATCACTCGTTATGCGAATTAATCGTTATGCGAATTACTCATTATGCGAAGTTGGCCATCCACAATAACGAGGAGCTCAACAAGCTGCCCTCCAGCGTGACGACCGTCGCTCGGGAGGGCGTCCTGCCCAACACCTTGGCCATTCTCCAGTCCGTGGGATCAAGAGGAAGGCGTTTCAATTTGTCGGCTCATCTTTTCCCCGCTCCAGACTCGACGGCCCGAGACCGATTGACGACGCATTTCATTTTTTTATTTTTTGTATATCATTATCATCATCATCCTAATATTATCATTATTATCCATGTCTTTATAAGCGCCCTTGAGGTATTATTTTACGAAAATGGCGCTATACAAATTATCCAAATAATAATTATTATTATTACTCATGTCCGTCTCTGTAGTGTAACGGTCAGCACGCTCGGCTACCGTTCTGGAGGTCCCGGGTTCGATTCCCAGGGGGGGTCAAATAAATAATAGTGATTTTTTTCACTGTAATATTTATTCAACATTACCCTGGACTGGTGCCTGAAGCGGAGGGCTGATCACCTTTCCTTCATGTGTAAACGATCAAGATAACACTGTGTTTATATGAAGCAGTGCCCTATGCACCATTGGGGTGCGGATAAGGGTTTTATTATTATTATTATTACTCATTATGTGAATACTCGTTAAGCGAATTACTCACTATGCGAATTACTAGTTATGCGAATTACTCACTATGTGAATTACTCGTTATGCGAATTACTCATTATGTATTCACTACGTGAATTACTCATTACGTGAATTACTCTTAATGTGAATTACTCTTGATGTGAATTACTCATTATGCGAATTACTCGTAATGCGAATTACTCGTTGAGCTAATCACTCGTTATGCGAATTACTCATTATGTGAATTACTAGTTATGCGAATTACTCGTTAAGCAAATCACTCGTTATGCGAATTACTCATTATGCGAATTACTCGTAATGTGAATTACTCTTGATGTGAATTACTCATTATGCGAATTACTCGTAATGCGAATTACTCGTTGAGCTAATCACTCGTTATGCGAATTACTCATTATGTGAATTACTAGTTATGCGAATTACTCGTTAAGCAAATCACTCGTTATGCGAATTACTCATTATGCGAATTACTCGTAATGTGAATTACTCGTTATGCGAATTACTCGTTATGGGAATTACATATTATGCGAATTACTCATTATGCGAATTACTCGTTACGCGAATAACACTTGCTATGCGAATTAATCATTATGAGAGGTCCCACAGTATACTTTGTTCCACAGAAAACGATGCGGGATGAACAGAATAGAATTTAAGAAACAGCGGTGTAACCGAGTGAAATGTAAATGGATAGCTGTTACCACAGAGTGACAGCCGAGTCAGTTCACGAAACTATTTCTGATACTCTAATCATAGTAATTTAATACTTTGATCTCTCACAACGAGCATTATTCGTTCCAGAATCTTCTTCGTTAAGCGAAACAATTATTGTTTTGACTGGCGCGAAAGTACCGCATCACAAATGAATGTCGCGAAAAATAAAATTTTGCCTTTTATCTGTAACTCGTTATGGGAGATTTTATGCAAATTTTTCCAGATTTTTTTTGCTCGTTATGCGAATTAATCATTATGAGAGATTCCACTGTATATAAATTTTACATAAAAGACTTTTCATAATTGGGTTTCGAGAAATTTCCTTTTGATTCATCAATATTTTCTTTACTGCGATCTTATGTTGGATCAGATAAGACAAATGTGGCCCTAAGGCCTGCGGCCTCGGGTGTGGGCAGGGTGTGGATCAGGTGTGAGAAGGGTGTGGGCAGGGTGTGGACAGGGTGTGAGAAGGGTGTGAACAGGGTGTGGGCAGGGTGTGAGAAGGGTGTGGACAGGGTGTGAAGCGGGTGTGAGGCGGACGAGGCTACCTGTCGCCCCAGGTGTGGAACCAGGTGCGGCCGAGCGTGCCGAGGTAGGGGTGCATGAGCGTCTTGTGGCGCACCAGGCCGCCGGAGTCGGCCTCGCGCGCCGTGCAGCCGGGCGCGGGGCACGGCAGCAGGCCGCCCGCGTCCCGGTGCTCCGAGAGGTGCTGGCTGAGGTCCCTCTTCAACAGGAACACCTGGAATCATTCGTATTTTTAAAAACAAAATAAAACATTGTGTCCTTTGTGCATGTGAGGAGAATGGAACCATCCAGACTCCCCCACATCGCACTGTACGGCTAACCCCAGGGTAGACCATCAAAGAGATGGATGGACAGCAGGGAGTCGAACTCGCTGGAGACTAATGCCTCTTAAAAACAGGCCACAAGGCCTACACCAAGAATTATAAAAAAAAAAATTAAACATAGTTATATGTTCTCAATATTATTATTATTTAAAGCATTTACTTTGTGGTTAGTCATTTTTACCGAGATTTTTATGTCTACCGGTTTGGAGGTGTACCCGTCTCTTCGTCAGGACAATTACTACCACAGCATGCAAACAGTACTACCTTGTCCTGACGAAGAGACGGGTACGTCTCGAAACCGGTAGACATAAAAATCTCAGTGGGTGGTTACATACTAATATTACTAACATTTTTGTAAAAAAATAAATAAGCAAAGTTATTTTTTCATTATATGATAAGGAGAGTGTTAACACGTTGTCGGCGGTACATGGCATTTGCCGTTTTTCGCAGACTGTCGGTCAACTGCGGAACATGGCAAATGCCGTTTTTGTCGACTGTCAGTTAGCGGCGGGAAATGGCAATATACGGGTTTGTTATCAGCGTGAAATAAAACGCGTTGAAGGGTAATCTGCTACCTGGGTGCTAGGCAACAGTCTGTTGACGTTATTTGAGATGCCTTGTCCGGATTGGCTAGTGTGTCGCTTGTAAAGGCATCGCCAATCTCCAGTTTAGTTTGAGTCATATCACGTATTGGACTATTTTTCATACCGCTCGCACTGTTTTGTTTACTGTTTGGTATTTTATTGTTTGAATATATTAGCATTGTATAGGGAATGATACCTCGGAGAGGAAGACTACTTTAAGAGTTTACAATGCTTCTAAAATTGTGAAATACGGAATACTTAATTAAAAATTATGATTATCAAATGTCATATTTGATTTCTTTGAAAATTTCAATCGAAAATATTATTTGGTTTAGAAATTGTGTCAATTTTAAGAAAGCGATATATTTTTGCGCTAATCGCGAAAAACGTCCGCTATAGGCTAGAGTCTATTGTTCGAAGCGCCCGACTACAATGTGTTAAGAAGAAAGATAGGACAGTGAGGGTTCGGAGTCTGCTGGAGGTGCTGCGGAGGACGGTGGCACTCACCAGCTCGCAACACTCGCACGGGTAGTAGGTGCTGAGGTCCTCCACGCCGTGCTTGGAGCTCTTGTGCGTCTGCATGCCCTTGACGCACTTGAAGTCCTTGCGGCAGATGTCGCAGCTGAACGGCAGCAGGCTCCCGGACGCGGCGCGCTTGCGTTTCCGCCGGACCTGTCACCAACACGCCATGGAAATCCATTTATTTACAACATTTTAGTGTCTCCAAAAACAGTCATATATCGTAGTCATACAGAAGAAAGTGACAAAGTGCATTTTTTTGCAAAAACGTGATCATTGGCTATTTGATATCTTACTAGCTTAATATTGCCCTGAAAAATATTCCTGAGGATTTTAAACTTGGAAGTATAAGATATGTAAACCCTTATCCGCACCCCAATGGTGCATAGGGCACTGCGTCATATAAACGCAGTGTTATCTTGATCGTCTACACATGAAGGAAAGGTGATCAGCCCTCCGCTTCAGGTACCAGTCCAGGGTAATATTGAATAAATATGACAGTGAAAAAATCACTAATATTTATTTTACCCCCCTTGGGAGTCGAACCCGGGACCTCCAGAACGGTAGCCGAGTGTGCTGACCATTACACTACGGAGGCGGACAAACAATATATTGACTTGTTAAAAATTACTAACGGCAGTGGTGTTTTTTTAATTTTATTTTCTTGCCAAGTAAAAGTGACTTAAATGGCCCTCCTGAACATTTTACGTTTTGGTAGTTGGTCACTTTCTCCTGTACGACTACGAGTGTTCACAAATCTGGATCATAGTGGAACCTCTCATAATGACACCTCATTGCATTTATTATCTACCTTGCTTATTTAGTCCGCCCCGGTAGTGTAATGGTCAGCACGCTCGGCTACCGTTCTGGAGGTCCCGGGTTCGATTCCCAGGGGGGAATAAAATAAATATAAATATTAAGGGGGCTAGGATATCGGTAATAATAACTTGTAATTAGGATGCAATCGGTTTATTCAACAGGTCGCCATGACAGTACAATGACAAGTGTATGCAGTCTTCTCTGCCTCAATCTCATAAGGTATAACGTAAACATTCCCCGCGTACACCCCGCCCTGCCCCTAGCGGGCGCACAGGGTCATAGTTCATCTTGCTACAAATATTACGCTGTAATATAATGTTTTTTTTGAATTACCTAACGTCCAAGTGACTCTGAAATCCAGCTACAGCTTGTGCAACACCGCTTATCATGTCCCTACTCAGGCTTCAACTTTATAAGTTTCATAGCCTATGCCTACTCGTGAGTGGATTTACTCTTTATGTTTAAAGTTACTATAATTTCACGTTCTGGAGGTCCCGGGTTCGATTCCCAGGGGGGTCAAATAAATATAAGTGATTTTTTCACTCTAATATTTACTTAATATTACCATGGACTGGTACCTGAAGCGGAGGGCTGATGACCTTTCCTTCGTGTGTTTACGATCAAGATAACACTGTGTTTATATAATGCAGTGCCCTATGCACCATTGGGGTGGGGATAAGGTGTTTAATAATAATTTCATGTAACTCATGGGGGAAAATTTTAGGCAAAAACACTAAGCATAAGTGATTTTTTCACTGTAATATTTATTCAATATCACCCTGGACTGGTGCCTGAAGCGGAGGGCTGATCACCTTTCCTTCATTCAATTCAATTTATTCAATAATTAATATATACATTACAAACTAACATTTAAGGCGTATACATTGAAAAAACAAATCATAAAGTAAGCAAGAAGACATTCATGTGTAAACGATCAAGATGACACTGCGTTTATATGACGCAGTGCCCTATGCACCATTGTGGTGCGGATAAGGGTTAGGTTAGGTTACCTTGAAGTCCCTCGGGAAGGGGTCATCAGGAAAGTAGTTGGCGGGGTCCAGCTCCAAGGTCAGTCTTGATGAAGCGTCGGAGGGCAATATCGGAGCAACTGAAACAGGCAAAAATTTCACTACAGCCTTCTGAGCGGGGTGCGAATGAGGGTTTATTGCTATTTATCATGTACAAGGTTTATAATAATAATAATAATAAAACCCTTATCCGCACCCCAATGGTGCATAGGGCACTGCGTCATATAAACGCAGTGTTATCTTGATCGTTTACACATGAAGGAAAGGTGATCAGCCCTCCGCTCCAGGTGCCAGTCCAGGGTAATATTGAATAAATATGACAGTGAAAAATCACTTATATTTATTTGACCCCCCTTAGGAATCGAACCCGGGACCTCCAGAACGGTAGACGAGCGTGCTGACCATTACACTACGGAGGCGAACAAAGGTTTATAATAAAGTTATTTTATATTTTATTTTGACATCTCATCAAAGATGAAGAAGAATATGTGTGTGATTATAATCCAGGATTCGGATATCACATACTAATATAAGAGTTTCTGCTTAATAAAAAAAGCTTCTTTACATCTCACCAATAGATGTCTCTAGTGAAGTTCTAGTGATTCAAGAACAAAGTTTCTAAATTGGTTCATATATATAGAACTTCCAAGAATTTGAGTAGTGTGGTTGTCAATAATGGGTAGAATTGGTGAATGTTACACGTGTGTAAAGTGATCACTTAAACCAGCCAATGACGGTCGTAAGCCCCGTAAATGCCCAGACTTCCATATTCTTCTTCATCTTTGATGAGATGTCAAAAAATAATATGAAAATAACTCCTGTAATTGGAGATAATCCAGATTTTGTGAACAAGTATTTGGACACACTCAAAAATGTTGTAAAGTTATTATATAATAAAGAGGGCAATATCGGAGCAACTGAAGCAGGCAAAAATTTCAGTACAGTCTTCTGAGTGTGTCCAAATACTAGTTCACAAATCTGGATTATCTCCAATTATACTCCAACCGACCGAGACCGTTTTTAAAGTTTGAAAACATAATAAAATGTATTAAAAATAAATATCAAGCCACTTATTGAACTTTTTACCGTGCAACAGATCTTTTTTAGGTAAAACCTGAATGTTTTTTTCTTCATTTGAAAAATGTTTAGTATATTTAAAAAAATAATTAAACAATACCTTTTCTTCAAAATGCAAAAACAACACTTTCTGCCCTGTAGCGGGTATATATTAAGTTAAAAATATGCCGCTTTTGCTGGGATATGGTACATTTTCTGGGCATTCCGAAAACATGCAAAAACTGAAAATTGACGATTTTTGATATATGATGTTGTTGAAAGGAGTGAGCGATGTATGACTAGATGTATGGATGTGAAGGAGGCGAGGAGTGTATGTCAGGACAGAAGGGTGTAGCGTTCCATCCTCTCTGCCTACCCCTGCGGAGAAACGGCGTGAAGGTAGTAGTAGTAGTGTAGGGGCTTACGTTATCATATTATTTTTTGACATCTCAACATAGATGAAGAAGAATATGGAAGTCTGGGCATTTTTTTGGGCATTTTTTTCTGGCGTTTCTCATGTATGTGATTATAATCTCAGGCCACAAGGCCTACACCAAGAAGAAGAAGAAGAAAATAAAACAGTATCTACAACATTCTGAGTGTGTCTAGGATTCGGACCTCACATACTAATAAAATGTACTAATAGATGTCTCTAGTGAAGTTCTAGTGATTCAAGAACAATGTTTCGAAATTGGATCCAACCTATAGAACTTCCAAGAATTTGAGTAGTGTGGTTGTAACTCATGGGCAGAATTGGTGAATGTTACACGTGTAAAATGATCACTTAAACCAGACTATGACGGTCGTAAGTCCCATAAATGCCTAGACTTCCATATTCTTCTTCATCTATGTTGAGATGTCTAAAAACAATATGTATCACGAGTTGTTTATAGGAATGGGAAACAATCTATGCCCACGCTGTCCTTAGCTAACTATCGGGAACATACAGACCGATGCTCCGGATAGTTTCAGGATTATCCATCATACCGCGCAACAATGGATAGAAATGCCTCATCAAATACACATTCCTTCTAGTCTCTAGACTGTTGTAGCCGAGCATACCCTAGAAGAACTGGTAGCTCTTCCTACAGGCATAACCACCGGCAGGTTGGTCCTGTATATAGGAATGGGAAACAATCTATGTCGACGCTGTCCTTAGCTAACTATCAGGAGTATACGGACCGATGCTCCAGGTAATTTGAGTAGTCTGTTAAGGGTACGGAGAGTGTTGATACCTGATAAGGAGAGCGAATCCGCAACCTGGCATTTGGCCGGGCGGTAGTCTTCTTCCTTGGCCCGCTTCGTGTACTTCCTCTTGACGCGGGTTCCTTCGCTCGCCCCATTCAGTAAAAGCGAGAGGTCGCGCTGGTCGCCCCCGGTGGCCGTCACCACCAGCGCCCCCTTGTTGAACTGCAGCCCGCACTTGCGCCAAGTCTCTATGGGAATCCCTCTCTTGAACTTGTTCTTGGAACCCTTCTTCCGCCCGCGTTTCTTGGGCATCTCCGTGACTATGCCGCCGTGCCCGTAGCCGTGGCGCTTCTCGTAGCTCTGGTTCTCGTAGCGGCGCTCCTCGATCCTCGTGATGGTCAGCGAGCTGCCGAAGGCCGGGATCTGGTGCACCTTGAGGCCGGGCGCGGCGGGCGTCATGCTGACGGACGCCGCCGGGCGGTAGGCGTAGCAGCTGCCGCTCGAAGAGTCCGAGTGGTAGCCGTTGCGGCCGTACGGCGAGAGGGGATCGTTGGAGATCGCCGCGAACGGGTCCACCTCGTCATCTCCCAGCATCTGCAATGCCAAATTCAGTCAATATTATAATATCGCTCACTCCTTTCAAGGACGTCATTTATCAAAAAACTTGATTTTTCAGGAGATTGTTTTTAAAGTTTAAAAATATAATACAACATATTAAAAATAAATATCAAGCCACTTATGGAAGTTTTTAATGTGCAACAGATATTTTTAGGTAAAACCTCTAAGTTTTTTCTCCATTTGTAAAATATTTGGTATATTTAAAAAATAATTAAACAATACCTTTTCTTCAAAATGCAAACAAAACACTTTTTGCCCTGTAGCGGGTAAATATAAGGTTAAAAATATGCCGCTTTTGCTGGGATATAGTACATTTTCTGGGCATTCCGAAAACACGCACAACTGAAAATTGACGATTTTTGATATATGACATTGTTGAAATGCCCAGACTTCCATAATCTTCTTCATCTATGTTGAGATGTCAAAAATAATATGATCAATACCTCATGCATTATTTTTCATGGAGAAGAATTTGGAAGTCTGTGTGTTAACACATGAAGGAAAGGTGATCAGCCCTCCGCTTCAGGTACCAGTCCAGGGTAATATTGAATAAATATTACAGTGAAAAAATTACTTATATTTATTTGACCCCCCTGGGAATCGAACCCGGGACCTCCAGAACGGTAACCGAGCGTGCCGACCATTACACTATGGAGGCGGACAAGATATATATATATATATATATATATATATATATATATATATATATATATATATATATATATATATATATATATATATATATATTTATTTAATTTTTTTTTAACTCGCTGGGAATATGACCGGTAACTAAACGCGCTAACCATGAAAGCAGATTGTATAGACCAAACTAATATTAACTACCAAGACAACACTGCATCAATTTATGGCGATGCACTATGCACAAATTGATACATATAAACGAAAACTCCATAATTTCTGCGCAACAATAAAGGAGAAACAAAGCGATTAAAAAATTAACCTTTAAAAAAAATTGTGCATTTTTCGACGAAAAGTCCGAGTAAACTTTCGAAATTATTATATTTGAGTTGTTTTTAGTGGCAGAATGTCGTCAAATGCGTAAAATTTACGCAGATGTGCGTAAAAATACTGATAAAACGTTGTTTTAAGTTGTTTATTTTACCAAGGAAGCCATGCTACTAAATAAAGTAACTTTGTTTACATTTCTAACTGCAAATTAATATTAGACAGCTTGTGGTGTTAATTTGAACGAATTCGGCAACTTTTTGACTCATTCGGCTAAATAAATATTGAAAATAACGGTTAATGGTGACGAAAAATCATAAAATTGACTCAATTAAGTTCAGACAAAGCCGAAATAATTCGGTAATTAGGAGCGAAGCACTGAATTCTTTATTCCGAAATCCTTTTTGAGGCAGTAAATGATAACGGAATTGTGAAAAAAGTTGATAATATAATCAACCAAAACATAAATTAAGCATATTATGCAAATTAACTATAGTTTTCATTAATATATTTCATTAAAATGTTAATTCTTTACCTTCAATGCGGCAGAGCTTCACGAACAAATCCGGCGAACAATTAAACTTGGAAATCGTAATAGATCGCAAGCTCAAACATAGTTTTATCAACTTAAAAACTTTTTACGTGCGATAAAAAGAGATGGCGCGCTACAAATTGCTTACCATTTCATTTTTTCGTGTTCTCATGACATACGTTATCTCTTTTTTTCTTCGCGAGCATGCTCAAGAGGAACACCGACAGCGATATACTAACGAGAAAGACACAAAAAAACATACATTCTATACAGCACAAACCATGCGTTAGAAAAAGATAGCGCGCTACATGAATTATTTTTTCTCTTTTTAACATTACTAAGCGGCAAGCCTCCATTTTAGATTCTTCAAAGATAAATTCGTTGTCTCCTTTTAACTAGTCTTAGTTGTATGAGAGCGAAAAAGATGGAATAAATTGTATACCGTTTCACAGAATTTTAGTGCTAGCCTTTATGACTGTTGTAAACTGTCATGCCTCCATGATACAACTTTGTAAGTCGGTAAAACAGGTTTCTATATAGGTATTGTGTTTCTCTTGTGGAAACATAGATGACTCTATTTATAAAAAAGGATTAATGTATTTTTTGAATACAATAAAGATGGCGGACAGTTATTTAGCTAACGCCAGTAAGGTCAAATGAAGGTAAAAACCATGACAAGGTTTCTTTCTAGAGTTTCCGAGGAATACCGCGTCTATTTGACGATAGTTTTCTCTTTATTTCGTCCTGTTTATATTTAAAAATTAATTTAGGATGAATTAACGATTCAAACGGCATATTTTAAACAGGACCTATTTTTTACACGATTAATTTCGTTTCTTTCATATACTTATATTATATTTTTTCTATTCTGGTCCTTACCCGCACCCAATGGTGCATAGGGCACTGCATCGTATAGAAACAGTGTTATCTTGATCGTTAAATACACGAAGGAAAGGTGATCAGCCTTCCGCTTCAGGTAACCAGTCCAGGGTCATATTAAATATATATTAGACTGAGAAATCACAATGATTTATTTTGACCATGTTGGGAATCGAACCCGGGACCTCCAGCATGGTAGCCTAGCGTGCTAACCACTACACCATGGAGGCGGACCCTGACTTATCTATATACGTACTATATCTCAAATATATTACTCAATCTGGAAGCAACCTTTTTTTTTGTTGGATAACTTGCCTTTAAATTAAAAACTAACTAACCATCAGGGTTTCGAGAATAGAAAGCCACGCCAATCTGTGTACGCAAGCTATATTCGCCTCTTCCACATTCGCACATCTTCTCATACATACCCGCTGATTATTTCGACTCCTGACCCGGCCGCTTTCAAGTATTTGACATAACTAGATGAGGCTGTTCGCCCTGTAGTGTAATGGTCAGCACGCTCGGCTACCGTTCTGGAGGTCCCGGGTTCGATTCCCATGGGGGGGGGGTCAAATAAATATTAGTGATTTTTTCACTATTATTTTTATTCAATATAACCTTGAACTGGTACCGGAATCGGAGGGCTGATCACCTTTCCTTTGTGTGTTAACGATCAAGATAACACTGCGTTTATATGATGCAGTGCCCTGTGCATCATTGGGGTAAGTAATTACTGAAGGTTGTGACTCTTATGGAAGCAATGACTCTTCTCCAGTTATCCCTTGACTGCGCTGCACGTAGCGCTCCAACCACCTTGACTCCATCTGTCCATCGTGCGGGATCTTCCTGTCCCTCTCTTCCCATCCAGGCTGCCGATCACAACCAGTTGTTCTAGGCTATCCTCGTTGCCACGCGCAACGTGTCCGAATAACTGGAGAATCCGTCGAGTACAGACATTGGCCAGAGTCAAGCTATCCAAGCGTAGTTCTTGGCGAATGGACTCGTTGGTGCGTTTAGCTGTCCATGGAATTCAGAGCACGCGCCTCCAACACCACATTTCGAATGTTCTATTTTAATGTTCTTTTCCCTTTAACCTGACTGAGCCGCAGAAAAATAATAAATAACAAATTTAACAAACATATTTTTTATTTGTACTTAATTAATTTACTTTATAAAAATTATGGCATTTATTAAAAAAAAACGATACTGGCGAATCGCTCGTGTCTAAGGAATATCTCGTATCTTACAAAACTACAACGACTTGCCACAATTTGGAAATAGCCAGCTTTGAAAACTAACCATGCCATGGTCAATTTTCCAAGATATACTTTATTGCACTCTTGAAAACACATCCATAATACAGTGCCAGCTCGCCAGACAGCGAGACAGGGATGAGAAGTCCTGATCCTGGTTGGGGTTAGAATAGATCACTCCCAATCCAGAACGGCTGAGGCGCTGTTTGGAGCTGCCCGAGACAGGGACAATCACTCTCGAGTGACAGTCGACATGAAGGAGAAGGAGAAATTCATCGCTGACAAATGTGGGAGACACGAGACACTGTTTCCTTGCACGAACGACCGGCAAGTCCGGCGCAATGAGTTGAGACGACCACTCAATTCTTCTTCTTGCTGTGTTGCGGTTTGGGCTGCGGTCCGGCTCTCCGGGCGCAGCACTTCCTGCAGAGGCAGCCGGCCGCCAGCAGCAGCGCCAGCAGCGGTAGCAGCACGAGCGCCGCCACGTCCAGCAGCAGCGCGGAGCACAGGCCCAGCTCCGGGGGAGAGAGGTGCTTGGCCCCACCCGTCCTGACCACGTGCTCGGCGTAGAAGGACACCAGGTCTCTGGGGCTCATGGGCCGATCGTGGAAGAGACGATAAATCTCCTTTGCAGTTTTTTCATACCTGGAAACAGATTATTAACTGTGCTCATCATCTTTGGGCAACATTACAGTACAGAGCGCGTACAGTACAGTACAGAGAAGCAGGAACGCTTGAAGAATGTGAAGAGAGATAACCTCGTACCTCCCGTGTACTTACGTGGGATTAGTGAGCATCTCGTTCAGAGTCCAAGACAAGGTCGTCTCGGTGAGGTTGTCATAAGCCAACTGGAGCCCGTTCCCTCGTTCCTGGGTCGCCTTGGCGTTGAAGTGCTGATCTCCGAAGATGGGTATAGCCAGGAGAGGCACTCCCGCCGATGCTGCTTCCGTGCAGCTCAGCAGGCCTCCGTGAGATATGAAGATCTTCACGTTTGGGTGAGCTGAAACGAGAACCACGATTCATTCAATTAACCACTTATAGACGAGTGGGATCCGGTAGTTCAAAATATATGCATCGGTGATCCAACCGTCAAAATGATCCGATCATTAATATCAGATCACTTGTTCATTTGTTGTATAGATCTTGTACTCAGTGGAAATATTACAACAGTCGTTAAGAGTCATCGGCAGTAAGAAGTGGATGCACATGCTTCATTTCACGATGTTTGTGAAGCAATGAAAATATTTTTATAATCTATGAAACGAAAACATTGAAAATGCAACGTGACAGCAACTGCCAAGAAGCACGCTGCGTGTCATGAGCAACATTTAGTGTTGCTTGATTTGCTGTCACATTTTTTACCGGTCGCCCGATAGGTTTGTATTGCTATAGAAAGACAGGCGCGCGCGTATTGGAACGCAACATTTGAAGGCAATTTGAGGAGATTTGAAGGATGTATAGAATGGGTGAGTGAGGTAGGTATAGACCTAGAATGCTCATCTGCGGCATCCAGCTCCTGATAATGACGTTGTCGGGTTTGTCGGGAAGGTCCGTCTCGAACTTCCAGAGAACCGTCTGCTTGAGCTTGGCGAGGGACCTCAAGATGTCCTTTCTCGTGGCGGCGGGGAGAGCGGAACTCTTGAGGTTGCTGCCCATACTGAAGTAGACCACTCCGTGCTTCGCGCCGTCCAGGACCTTTTGCAGCTCCTGAAACGCAAAACAGAGTGGCAGATGGCTATAGAGCTAGGGCCGGTTGGAGAGCTAGTCAGCACACGTGTAGAGACCTCTGGCAGCGGCTGTATGTCCCCGATGTGGTATCCGCCGATCTCTATGGCGTTGGGCAGCAGAGGTCGCGCTATCCCGATGGAAGGGTGGCTGTTGATGAGCGTCACCCCGACCAGCTCCTTGAGCCGCTCGAAGGGCACTCGGGCCGCTTCCTCGGGGAAGTACTTGGTGTAGATGCTCGCTTGGGTCGGTGACAGCAACCACCTGCAATGTATGCATATTTATATCCAACTCTTCAACATGAAGATCACATATCTAGGACTTCCCGACATTTTAGCAGTGCGCTTGTCAATCGTGGGTACAGTGGTTAATGTTGCGCGTGTGTAAAATGAGCACTTGACCATCCCATGGCAGGCCGCAAGAAATTACCTAGACTTTTCATCTACCTTAAGACGTCCATATATTAATAGTTATTTTATTAGGTAACCTAAAATGTATGTAGTAATTTTTAAATCAAACACAGATTATTTGAATCTACTGAGTTGTATTTTACTAACAAAAACACATAAAAAATAATATTGTGACAACTGTTTTGCATAGTTATGGCATTTTCAAACGAATATGAATTTTTATGTGTTTTTGTTTAAAATAAAACTTAGTAGACTCAAAAAATCTGTTTTGATTTAAAAATTAATACATAAATTAAAATGGAGTTCTACAAATTAAACGCCAAATCAATAAATAAATAACCTGAAGTCTGCTGGTGTCAAAAGTCTAGGGGGCATGTATGATTAGATGTATGTACGTGAATGAAGCTATGAGTATCTATTCTGCCTATCCCTGCGGAGAAACGGCTTGATGGTAGTAGTAGTAGTAGTTGTATTTCAAATATAAAAATTTGGTTATTGACTGACTTTACGGATGATGGGAGTAGGAGCCTTGATACGAGATAGGTACTCAAAGATCCTTTCATAAAACTTGATTATGCCTGACGTGTTTCAGCGTTTTTGATCTTGCGAGTCTGTGAGTGCCTTCACGCAGTGTGCCATTGTTGTGTTTCTGTTTTTTTAGGGAATCGCAGTTATTGTGTACAAGGTTTATAGATCATTAAGTGGATTTTTGTTTCTTCTAGCCAAATAAATATGTTTTTATTGAAATCTGTGTTGGGAACAGGAGGGATAATCTAGTGTGGGCCAATCAGGAACTTGTCAGCATCAAATTTTTGACATCTCATCAAAGATGAAGAATAATATGGAAGTCTGGGCATTTACGGGGCTGATGACCAATTTATGGGCATTCACCAATTCTACCCATTATTGACAACCACACTATTCGAATTCTTGGAAGCTCCATATATATGAACCAATTTAGAAACCTTGTTCTTGAATCACTAGAACGTCACTAGAGACATCTTTTGGTGAGGTGTCAAAAAATAATATAAAAATAACTCCTGTAATTGGAGATAATCCAGATTTTGTGAACAAGTATTTGGATACACTCAAAATATTGTCAGCATTTGCTCATTGCTGGGAGGAAACCACGTTGCACTCCTCAGGAGAAGCCGGACTGTTGACTGTCATCAGCAGACCTTCCGTTCCACTAGAAGAGGGATCAGCTTTTTTTAGTTCCAGCTTGGTTTTGTTATGTGGCTTATACGTTTACCTGTCCATAACTTCAAGGATGACAGCCATTCCCGTGTTGGCAGCTCGCTCCAGGAGACCCATCTGTTTAGTGAAGCTGAGAAACACGTTGGGCACAGACTCCGGCGCTATGGGGTTGCCCGTCGAGCGCGCCAGGAAGTGCATTAAGGTGACTGGAGATACCATCATCACTGGACAGTTGTATTTGACTCCAAGTCTGAAATAATTTAATATATACAAACTTAATACCATAAAAACGACGTGTCGTGCTACAGACGGATTCATCTGTCGGACAGCGAGGTAGCGAGCAGGGCTGGTGAGTCTACATCAATGGTTCTGACGTCACCTTTTTGAAGTCAGGCAGCACCTTTGGTCATAAGGAAAATTCACGGCACACCAAAACTAAAACTAACTAACTAACTAACTAACCATCACACCGCTTCCCCGCAGAGGTAGGCAGAGAGAATAGAACGCCACACCACTCTGTATTTGCAAACATTCTTCGCCTCTTCCACGTTCATGCATCTCCTCATAGATACCCGCCGATTATTACGACTCCTAACCTGACCACTTTCAAGTATTTGGCACACCTGATCGTGTCCGATTTTTCTCGGACTTCCTCTGCTCCTTTTTCCAAATATATTCGCCTCATAAATTTGTTTGACAAAAAAGGCAGTTTATGTATAGCAGCCGTTTTATATAGAGTAGGTAGGTTATATAAAGCAGCTGTTTTATACAGAATAGCCAGTTTATGTATAGCAGCCGTTTTATATAGAGTAGGCAGTTTATATAAAGCAGCTATCTTATACAGAATAGCCAGTTTATGTATAGTAGCTGTTTTATATAGAGTAGGTTGTTTATCTAAAGCAGCTCGGCTGTCCAAACTCAAAACACAGTAAGGGACATTTTTTTGCAGTACGTTTTTTTTTGCATTTTTGGACTAAGTAGAATCTACTCAGTCCAAAAATGCAAAAAAAACGTACTGCAAAAAATGTCCCTTACTGTGTTTTAAGTTTGGACAGCCGAGCTGTTTTATATAGAATAGCCTGTTTGTGTATAGCAGCCGTTTTATATACAGTAGGCAGTTTATATAAAGCAGCAGTTTTATATAGAATAGCCAGTTTATGTACAGCAGCCGTTTTATACAGAGTAGGCAGTTTATGTAAAGCAGCTGTTTTATACAGAATAGCCAGTTTATGCATAGCAGCCGCAACTGTTTTATATAGAGTAGCAATTTTCTGTGGCCGAGGTTCAGCAATTTGATGAAAAAATATGAAATAGTCGCGTACCCGACGTAAGCCTGGTTCAAGAAGTATTCTATGATGACCAGGTCGAACTTCTCCGAGTCGTCGTTTAGGAATTTCTTTAAATTCTTGCTGTTTAGGGCACCTTCCACCATTTGTGGTATCCACGTATTTAGCTGTAAAATTAGCCCAATCTTTGACCCCTTGCCCATATCGAAGTTAACTCTAGAATCATCTGAAACAATAAAATGTATGTTTTCACAAATCCTAACTGACAGTCCGATCTCTCGGACGATCGTGCGGCAAGCGATATACATGATAGACGATCGAATGGTGATGTAATGTACATAACATGGCTCCAGACTATCTGAAGAGCTGTGCACTCCAGACGAGTTGATTTTTGACATCTCATCAAAGATGAAAAAGAATACTGAAGTCTGGGCATTTACGGGGCTGACGACCGTCATAGGCTGGTTTAAGTCATAACTTTACACACATTTACCAATTCTACCCATTATTGACAAACACACTTCTCAAATTCTTGGAAGTTCTATATATATGAACCAATTAAGAAACCTTGTTCTTGAATCACTAGAACTTCATTAGAGACATCTATTGGTGAGATGGTAAATAATATGAAAAATAACTCCCATAATTGGATTTAAGCGATCACTTATATATATATATATATATATATAAATATATATATATGTTACGGACGGATCGCACACCCCGTACGGCGGCCCTGAAAAAGAATTCCAGGCGCCTGGCGGCGAGCGAAACGGTCGCCCGTCGGAATGCGACCCGAAGAAGGGCCTCTATGGATTCTACCGATTTCTCATGTATTTACAGAATGTATTAGATGTAAGAAAGAATAAGACAATGTTAATATTAAATGCGCCTAGATGTTAAGTTGTATAAATAGATTACTGATAAAATAAACTTGTAAATTGTAATGTAATAACGAACTGTTGGAACGGCACCGGTACGGTATGAAAGTGTAGCCCGTCCGGTGCCCATTAGAGAGAGACAGAGATATGGCTGTCTCTCTCCCCCGGCCGCTGATTGGCTGTACTTTCCCACTGTCGGGCGGTACGCGATCACGGCCGGGTATATAGAGGGCGCATTTTTTGAGAATAAACTAGTTCTGGTGTGACTGTTGAAACCTGTGTTTCATTTCTCCGCTCCCGCTCCTTGGACTACTCGCCGCGCCGCCAGCCTGGACCGCTTCGCCTCATTATACCGATTCACGGACCAGTTTCGGAAAGCCCTTATCAGGGCTATTGAGGTTGACTTGTCGGTCCAGTGCCCGCTCTTCCGCTCATACATCCATTCACCTCCGTCCGTATCCAGCTTACTCGGTAACTCGGTACGGCGGGGCCGTCTGGAACGTCACCCCTTACAACGGTGGCATAGTTGGGAGATTCCGAAGAAGGCCAGGCGTGTACATTTTTGAGAGTCATCGCACGTAACCCACGCCGGTTACAATATATATATATGTATATATATATATATATATATATATATATAAATATATATATATATATGTATATATATATATATATATATATATATATATATATATATATATATATATATATATATATATATATATATATATATATATACAAATATATATATATATATATATATATATATATATATATATATATATATATATATGTATATATATATATATATATATATATATATATATATATATATTCTCAACTCGCGAAAAAAAATGGAAATGCCTGAGCGCCATTCTAACTTACCCTTGTGAGCCATAAGCTCGGGAACGCCAATTTCTCTGTACGCGGTTTTTTCTGACGGAAAGCAGTTAACGAAGGTGACCTGGAATCAAATTATTTAGTTTAGAAGCGCCAGTAGTGCGCAGGTCGTCTTGCGCGGTAGTCGTGTCGCTGCGCCAGCTACTGCTGCGGTGTATTTTTTTCTCGTTATCTCACTCAAGTTTGTGGGTATTTGTATCCTGCCTTAGATCCCTCGGGAATGGTCCCACGGGTCGCTGAGCCGACAGTCCGGCTATGTATACTGCAACTGCTACACCTGTTCCCGTCCTGAGGGACACAAGTGTGCCTCTCCCAACCCATGGTAGTTTGAGGATTCTTATAGCAAATGCTCCCATCTAGTTTGGGTGAGTCCACAGTCGGCTCTGGACGCTACAGAGAAGCAGCATGATACAATTATAATGCGCAGATCGGAATTGAAGTTTCGATTTATAAGGTCACGCTGGAGCTAGCTGTTTTCTTTACAGCATACGTGGCCAACCCTTTCAGCAGACGGGCCAGATTTTGGGATTGACATTTTACACCGGGCCATAAAACAACATTTCTTCTATTATTCAAAGCAAACATATGTATATATATATATATATATATATATATATATATATATATATATATATATATATATATATATATATATATATATATATATATATATATATATATATATATATATATATATATATATATATATATATATATATATATTATATATATATATATATATATATATATATATATATATATATATATATATAACTTACTAACCATCACACCGCTTCCCCGCAGGGGTAGGCAGAGAGAATCGAACGCCACACCACTCTGTCTTTGCAAACATTCTTTGCCTCTTCTACATCCATGCATCTCCTCATAAATACCCGACGATTATTACGACTCCTGACCCGGCCGCTTTCAAGTATTTGACATACCTGATTGTGCCAAGTTTTCCTCGGTCTTCCTCTGCTTCTTTTTCCAACTCCATTTGCCTCATAAATTTCCTCACTCATACGTTCCACATGTCCAAAACTCAACACACCTTTCTTAATTTTATCGATAGTGCTTATCTCAGCCTTGTACTCTTTCCTTATTTCACCATTCGAACATCTATCAAACATCGATTTGCCTCACACTCGTCTGAGGGATCGTATTTCGACTCCATTCATCCTTATTTTGCCAATATATATATATATATATATATATATATATATATATATATATATATATATATATATATATATATATATATATATATATATATATATATATATATATATATATATATTTATATATATATATATATATACATATATATATATATATATATATATATATATATATATATATATATATATATATATATATATATATATATATATATATATATATATATATATATATATATATATATATATATATATATATATATATATATATATATATATATATATATATATATATATATATATATATATATATATATATATATATTTAGAATATTCTTTAGTTCTTCTGTTACTCTTCTCTTCTTTGGTCCAACGTCTTTACTACTTGACGCCATTGTGGGTCTTGAAATTGTCACGATAGTGAAATACTTCCATATAAGGATATGATACGAACTACGCACGATGGAACGTTCTTTTGGTGGTTTTATGTACCGCGGGCCGCAGGTTGGCCACCTTTGCTTTACAGTGTTCTTAGATAGAGCATGTTTGACCTGATCGTGATACATCAGATGGGAAAATGTTAGGAGCTAAATCACTTTGCCTTGTTGGTTTATCACGTCTGAAATTGGAAGGAGTAATGGATTAATAGTTTACCTCGTGTCCTCGTTGGTGGAGTATGTCCGCAATTCCTTTTCCTAGATTGTAGTGACTTCTGGCGGGCATGGGCACCATCACAAGGATCTTGTAAGGAACAACATGCCCAATACAAGCCAGGAACAGGATTACACCCAAAACTCGGCTTACGTACGCCATTGCAATTCTACAACAGTCAAATGAACAATTGGACTTATAAAATAGAAATAAAAATGCATCATAGACAGCTACAAATAGAGCCGCCAATAATTTAGCAATGAACCAACATTAATATAACTCCAGCGCTTCTGTGACATAAAGAATGACTACATATCGCTCACTCCTTTCAACAACGTCATGTATCAAAAATCGTCAATTTTCAGTTGTGCATGTTTTTGGAATGCCCAGAAAATGCACTACATCCCAGCAAAAGCGGCATATTTTTAACTTAATATTTACCCGCTACAGGGCAGAAAGTGTTGTTTTTGCATTTTGAAGAAAACGTATGGTTTAATTATGTATTTAAATATACTAAATGTTTTTCAAATGGAGAAAAAACATTCAGGTTTTACCTAAAAAGATCTGTTGCACAGTAAAAAGTTCAATAAGTGGCTTGATATTTATTTTTAATACATTTTATTGTATTATTTTTTGACATCTCATCAAAGATGAAGAAGAATATGGAAGTCTGGGCATTTACGGGGCTGACGACCGTCATAGGCTGGTTTAAGTGATAACTTTACACACGTGTAACATTCACCAATTCTACCCATTATTGACAACCACACTACTCAAATTTTTGGAAGTTCTATATATATGAACCAATTTAGAAACCTTGTTCTTGAATTACTAGAACTTCACTAGAGACATCTATTGGTGAGATGTAACGAAGCTTTTTACTAAGCAGAAACTCTTATATTAGTATGTGAGATCCGAAGATTTCGGATCTCACATTTTATTGTATTCTTAAAATTTAAAAACGATCTCCTGAAAATCGTGTTTGTTTGATTTATGACGTTGTTGAAAGGAGTGAATAATATGTCAGGCAGCTGGTTGATTTTGGTATAGGCAATATATTTTAAGGACCTTACTCCAAATTAAGTAGTGTTTATCGGCTCCGCATGTATTGGGAACCTGTGGTTAGCTAATCGTTAAGACTTGCACGTCATTATTACAATGACAATCAATTACTTTATCTATTACGCGAGCGAAGAATCGCCATGAGCGATTATGGAAATACACAAATGAGTAGGTGCAGACAAGGTCGCCTTGAAAAATCAACTCCCGTATGCACGAAGTGGGCATCGAAGTCTCCCAGATAATTCATTCACCCCCTTACCGCACTTGAATGGTGCATAGGGCACTGCATCGTTTAAACGCAGTGTAATAACTCCATAGTGTAATGGTCAGCACGCTCGGCTACCGTTCTGGAGGTCCCGGGTTCGATTCCCAGGGGGGGGGGTCAAATAAAGATAAGTGATTTTTTCACTCTTATATTTATTTAATAATACCCTGGACTGGTACCTGAAGCGGAGGGCTGATCACCTTTCCTTCATATGTAAACGATCAAGATAACACTGCGTTTATATGAAGCAGTGCCCTATGCACCATTGGGGTGCAGATAAGGGTTTTATTATTTTAACATTATTTATATATATATATATATATATATATATATATATATATATATATATATATATATATATATATATATATATATATATATATATATATATATATATATATATATATATATATATATATATATATATATATATATATATATATATATATATATATATATATATATATATATATATATATATATATATATATATATATATATATATATATATATATATATATATATATATATGTATATTCTCTTATTTAAAATAAAGTACTGTGAAATAATAAATAAAATATAGGAAATTTAGTATAATTCCCTTCTGATCCATTATTTTGCTAAATTTAAAACTTTGTTTTTTGATTCACCCATATTCTTATCAACAACAATCAACCAACTAGATTCGGCAACAGCCTGTTGCCCACTTCAGGGTTTATTTTTTGACTAATATTCAAATTATATAAAATACACTCTTTATATCTACTTAAATACATGAAGTATTCAAAATATACTCTTTATATCTACTTAAATACATGAAATATTCAAAATATACTCTTTATATCAACTTAAATAATGAAATATTCAAAATATACTCTTTAAATCTACTTAAATACATGAAATATTCAAAATATACTCTTTAGATCTACTTAGATACATGAAATATTTAAAATTTACTCTATAGATCTACTTAAATACGTGAAATATTCTAAATGTACACTTTAGATCTTCTTAAATACGTGAAATATTTAATATATAGTCTTTAGATTTACTTCAATATATGAAGTATTCAAAATATACTCTTTAGATCTACTTAAATACGTGAAATATTCAAAATATAGTCTTTAGATTTACTTCAATAGATGAAATATCAAAATATACTCTTTAGATCTACTTAAATACGTGAAATATTCAAAATATAGTCTTTAGATTTACTTCAATAGATGAAATATCAAAATATACTCTTTAGATTTACTTCAATAGATGAAATATCAAAATATACTCTTTAGATCTACTTAGAAACATGAAATATTCAAAATTTACTCTTTAGATCTACTTAAATACGTGAAATATTCAAAATATGGTCTTTAGATTTACTTCAATAGATGAAATATCAAAATATACTCTTTAGATCTACTTAAATACGTAAAATATTCAAAATGTACTCTTTATATTTACTTGAAAACATAAAATATACTCTTTAGATCTACTTAGATACAAGAAACAATCAAAATATACTCTTTAGATCTATTATATACATGAAATATTCAAAATACAGTCTTAAGTCTACTTAAATACATGTAAGGTTACGAACCGGTATTGCCTTATCTCGAAAATGAGCTTCTTTCTGTCGTGTTTTCCGTTCGAATCACTCTCTTATCGCTGTGTTTATAGCTCACTTCATATTGTTATATAATTCCGTAGTTCAACACAACAGCATCACGCCACAAGTACTGTCTAGAACTGATCGCTACTGGCGACCGCTATTGTATATACTGCATGACCACTATCGTCCTCCATAATGGCGCTCAGGCCCGAATTGGGCTAACAAGATCGGCGTTTCTTAGTAATGAATTAAAAAAATACAATTGGAGACAATCCAGATTTGTGAACAAGTATTTGGACACACTCAAAATGATGTGAAATAAATTAGCCGGTAAAATTATAAGCTAAAATAATAAAATGTAAATGATATTTTCTGGCGTTTCTCGTGTATGTGATTATAATCCAGGATTCGGACTTCACATACAATCGAAAGAGTTACTGCTTAATAAAAAGCTTCTTTAATCTCACAATAGATGTCTCTAGTGAAGTTCTAGTGATTCAAGCACAATGTTTCGAAATTGGATCATATATAAAAAAACTTGGAAGTCTGGACAATTACATTTTGTGAACAAGTATTTGGACACACTCAAAGTGTTATAAATAAATTATCCGGTCAAATTACAAGCTTAAATAATAAAAAAGAAAATGATGTTTTCTGGCGTTTCTCATGTGTGTGATTATAATCCAGGATTCTTACCTCACGTACTAATAAAAGAGTTTCTGCTCAGTAATAAATATCGCGCACTCCTTTCAAGAACGTCATAAATCAAAATACTTGATTTTTCAGGAGAACGTTTTTAAAGTTTAAAAATATAATACAATGTATTAAAAATAAATATCAAGCCACTTATTGAACTTTTTACTGTGCAACATATCTTTTTAGATAAAATCTGAAGGTTTTTTCTCCATTTGAAAAATATTTAGTATTTTTTAAAAAAATAACTAAACAAAACATTTTCTTCAAAATGCAAAAACAACACTTTCTGCCCTGCAGCGGGTAAATATTAAGTTAAAAATATGCCACTTTTGCTGGGATATAGTACATTTTCTGGGCATTCCGAAAACACGCACAACTGAAAATTGACGATTTTCGATTTATGACGTTCTTGAAAGGAGTGAGCTATATGTTCATGTATATAGAACTTCTAAGAATTTGAGTAGTGTGGTTGTCAATCATGGATAGAATTGGTAAATGTTATACGTATATAGAGTGACTTAAACCAGCCTATGACGGTCGTAAGCCCCGTAAATGCATAGACTTCCATATGCTTCTTCATCTATGTTGAGATGTCATAAAATAATATTCTTTATTCTTATTATTATCTTATTAAATCAGGAGACAAATTGCAGACTTAATGTATCTTTATAATATAATTCATAGTAATATTGATTCGTATCGCCATCGCCAAAAGTGCCATGTCTAAGCTAGACAAAATCTGGAAAGACCGGGGTGTGAGTAACAACACCAAGATGAAGCTTGTCAGGAGCTTGGTCCACTCCATTTTTCTCTATGCTGCTGAAACATGGACTATAAAAGCAGCAGAAAGGAGAAAAATTGATGCCTTCGAAATGTGGTGTTGGAGGCGCATGCTCCGAATTCTATGGACAGCTAGACGCACTAATGAGTCCATTCGCCAGGAACTACGCTTGGATGGCTTGACTCTGGCCAATATCTGTACCCGACGGATTCTCCAGTTCTTTGGACACGTTGCGCGTGGCAACGAGGATAGCCTGGAACGACTAGTTGTGATCGGTAGCCTGGAGGGAAAGAGAGGGAGAGGAAGATCCCCCGCACGATGGACCGATCAAATTAAGGCAGCAGCAGGTACCTCAGTGGTTGGAGCGCTACGTGCAGCGCAGTCAAGGGATAACTGGAGAAGAGTCATTGCTTCTGCAAGGGTCACAGCCCTTAGCAATGAGGATTAAGACGGAGAAGAAGGAGAACATTGATTCAGCATTTTGTGTCGAGAAGATAGCAATGAGTGTTCCCTCTCGGCGATTAAGGAGGCACAACACATTTTCTCTCCCAGTATATAACAATAATATGGCACACTTTAACTCCATTTCTAGGATGCTAAGATTGTATAATAATTTAGAAAATACTGATAATGTGACCATCGACATATTTAATGATGGCACGGAGAAATACAAGAGGACTATTACCGGATTTAAATTGATTTCATCAAACTGGTGGAGTCTTGAATTTTGTACCTTATGTAGCATAGTTTAATTTCACTTTTAATTTTTACTTCTAATTTTTATTTTTATTTTTCTTACTTCATTACTTTTAATTGTTACTACCCCTTTTTTCACAACCAAATTTCTATTCTTTATATATCGCTCACTCCTTTCAAGAACGTCATAAATAAAAAATCGTCAATTTTCAGTTGTGCATGTTTTCGGATTGCCCAGAAAATGTAGTATATCCCAGCAAAAGCGGCATATTTTTAACTTTATATTTACCCGCTGCAGGGCAGAAAGTGTTGTTTTTGCATTTTGAAGAAAAGGTATTGTTTAATTATTTTTTTAAATGTACTGAATATTTTTCAAATGGAGAAAAAACCTTCAGGTTTTACCTAAAAAGATCTGTTGCACAGTAAAAAGTTCGATAAGTGGCTTGATATTAATTTTTAATACATCGTATTATATTTTTTAACTTTAAAAACATTCTCCTGAAAAATCAAGTTTTTTGATTTATGACGTTCTTGAAAGGAGTAAGTGATATGTGTTTAACCTGTACTTTTATTGTTTCTGTAAGCTTGTTGTGTTCCCATATAATTGATGAAAAACATCAAAACTATTTGTATTGCACTGTATTTCGTTTATTGCAATATGTTTTTCATTGTTTGTGAACCGTAAATAAATCAAATAAAATAAAATTATACATGAACAAGTTCGGCTCTGTAGTTACTGCCTTATCTCGCAATGATTGGAGTAGGTGTTTATTAACGAATTATCTATAACTACAGACGAGTAGTTGGTACAAAGTTTGAATAGCAACTATTGAAAACCAAGGTCAGGAAAGTGAAAAAGAATGCCAGGGACTCTCAATCTGTTTTGTTGTTGTCATTTTTTAACATAAAAAAATAGGTTTGTCAAAAAACAAAACATGAATGATAAGGTATCCGCACCCAATGGTGCATAGGGCACTGCATCATATAAACGCATTGTTATCTTGAGCGTTAACACATGAGGAAAAATTATCAGCCCTCCGCTTTAGTGCAGGGTAATATTGAATTAATATTGTAACCGGCGTGGGTTACGTGCGATGACTCTCAAAAATGTACACGCCTGGCCTTCTTCGGAATCTCCCAACTATGCCACCGTTGTAAGGGGTGACGTTCCAGACGGCCCCGCCGTACCGAGTTACCGAGTAAGCTGGATACGGACGGAGGTGAATGGATGTATGAGCCGGGAAGAGCGGGCACTGAACCGACAAGTCAACCTCAATAGCCCTGATAAGGGCTTTCCGAAACTGGTCCGTGAATCGGTATAATGAGGCGAAGCGGTCCAGGCTGGCGGCGCGGCGAGTAGTCCAAGGAGCGGGAGCGGAGAAATGAAACACAGGTTTCAACAGTCACACCAGAACTGGTTTATTACCAAAAAATGCGCCCTCTATATACCCGGCCGTGATCGCGTACCGCCCGACAATGGGAAAGTACAGCCAATCAGCGGCCGGGGGAGAGAGACAGCCATATCTCTGTCTCTCTCTAATGGGCTCCGGACGGGCTACACTTTCATACCGTACCGGTGCCGTTCCAACAGTTCGTTATTACATTACAATTTACAATTTGCAAGTTTATTTTATCCTATCTTATATCAGTAATCTATTTATACTACTTAACATCTAGGCGCATTTATGTATTAACATTGTCTTATTCTTTCTTATATCTAATACATTCTGTAAATACATGAGAAATCGGTAGAATCCATAGAGGCCCTTCTTCGGGCCGCATTCCGACGGGCGACCGTTTCGCTCGCCGCCAGGCGCCTGGAATTCTTTTTCAGGGCCGCCGCACGGGGTGTGCGATCTGTCCGTAACAAATATGAAAGTGAAAAAAATCACTTATATTGTATTTTAGCCGAGCGTGCTGACTATAGCACTACACTATTTCATAGTAACAAACAAGAAAACACAGGACAAAATGTAAAATATAAAAAAAAGGTACAGAAAATAGTTAGTTATTGTAGCCGCCATAACGCTAATTTCTCGTCTATTCTCCAGTGACGTCACATTCAGCCGCGGGATTTGGGAGAAGTCTGCGTTCTGTTTATAAATTTCTTGTCTGTGGTATATAAATTAGTTAGTCTGTGGTCTGTGGTTAGGCTGTTAGCCATTTTCTACGCGTACAGTCCCGTGTGTCAAATTGGAAGCTGTCATGTACTAAACATGTTTACTAGTAAATTGATCGATCATCTATAAGCGTTTGTGGGAGACGCTACATATCATGTAGTAGCTGGTACATGTGGAGTCAGTCATCTCGCCTTGATACATGGTTCTGTCAGTGTATTGTAGGGAGTGCTATATCTTCCTACGAGTAAATTCGAGGTTATGCAAGCCTTTTTTCAGTAGTCGGTAAGTGTATGGCTTCATATACAAATACAATGCTTCAAATAATGTTTAAAACGACTCACAGCAACACCATGCAGATTTTTAACAAAGAAATTCATAATCATAATACACGAGGACATAACAAAATACATGTAGATATTGCCAATACCCGAATTAGCCAGCTGCCTGACATATATAAAATAAAACTTATTCGGAGATCCAAAATAAATGATCTGAGAAGGTACTTTATGGAATGATATGTATGTAGTGATTAGTGAAAAGTCGGTATAGATGGAATCTACTTCAGATATGTGTACCTAACTTTGATATTTGCAGGCTATAAGTATCTGAAGAACAGATGGAGCTTGCTGCAGTCAAAGCGGAACCGGAAGATGTTCCACCCTTCGAGAGTTGTGGCGTTATTAGTTATACTCCAGGAGATATAGCATATTCTACAAAAAAGGAGATCACATATCCAGAAGCTCCTGTTATCAAGCAAGAACCTGGAAGTGACGACGACACTCTCCACGTTGGAGAAGCGACATCGCGTCGTGACGTGTTGTGTAACGAACCGGAGGCTTGCATAGCAAGTCATGCCTTGCGCGTTAACTTATCATCCCCTAAGATTATTTACCCTGAGGCTTCCGCCATCAAGGCCGAAGAAAGAGATAGTAAATATAGCGGCGCTCTTCAAATTAAGCATGAGCCAGTTCCACCGGAGCTTGGTACTGAACTTAAAGACGGGGGAGTGTCTTCGTCAGATAGTGAGTATTATTATTACTGCTACTACTATAGTCGGAAATGCGATCCCTCAGACGGACGTGCGGCAAAACGATGTATGATAGATGTTCGAACGGTGAAATAAGATGAGCATTATCGATAAAATCAAGATAGGTGTGTTGAAATGGTTTGGACATGTGGAACGTGTGAGCGAGGAAAAAACGGTTAAACGAAATTACGATGCAAACGAGGAGTTGGAATGCTGTTTTTAGTAACAGGTCGGTACCTACCTAAAAAAACAATCATAATAGATCATTTTCATCGTCTTTTGTTTATTTAGCTAACAATAGAATGACGTAGAAGAAAACAAATACTTCAATTCAACAGGAATAATATTATTTAACCATCGCACCGCCTCCTCGCAAGGGTAGCTAGAGAATAGAAAGCCACACCAATGTCTTTGCAAACAGTCTTCGCCTCTTCCACGTTAATCGGCTGTAATTTTTACTCTGGTTTTAAGTTTTCAATGCCTTTCTTTACTTTCTAGGTGAAACAGGCGCTGGACAAAAATCAACTCATTCTAAAAAGGACACTGAGAATCCTTGTCGTAGCGCCATGCCACAATTGTTAACTTGCTCTCGGTGTGAATACACGTGTTCGCAGGAACAGTTCTTGAAAAGGCACATGCTGACTCACACTAGAGCGAAAGTATTTTCCTGTTCCGAATGTGAATACAAATGCACAAGAAAATCGTCCTTAAGGTCTCACGTGTTCACTCATTCCGAGGAAAAGCCGTTCTCGTGCTTAGAATGCGCAAAGAAGTTTACTCAAAAATTGGGGTTAAAGATGCACATGTTCTCTCACACTGGCGAGAAACGGTTCTCATGTTCCGAGTGCGAGTTCGGAAGCACGCGCATGAATATTCTGAAATCTCACATGCTAACTCACACCGGTGAGAAACCATTCTCTTGTACCGAGTGTGAATACAAAGCCAGAACGAAAGGTGGCTTGAAAAACCACATGTTGACGCATACTAAACATAAACCGTTCTCCTGTTCGGAGTGCAGTTATAAATGTGCACTGAATAGCTATCTAAAAGTGCACATGAAAACTCATTCTGAGCATCCGTCCTTGCCTGCCCGTAATGAAAAGGGATTGTACCCTTGCTCGAAATGTACATTTGCGTGTGCTCAAAGAAGGCATTTAACACTCCACAGGACGCAGATACATCGTACCGAAGATGAACCGTTGTCTTGTTCTCAGTGTTCAAGTCGATTTACTCAGAAAGAGTCCTTGGATGCGCACATGTTATCTCACAGCATTGAGAGTACAGTTTCATTTACAAACTCATTCATGTTTACACCATTCTCTTGTTCTGAGTGTAAATTTACATGTTTACGGAGACATGATTTGAGAAAACATGCTGCAACTCATACTAAGGCGAAAAAGCTATAGCGAATGGACATTACCCCTTTCAATGCCGGAAGGTATTACTATGGCAGTATCCAGCATGCCGCGATTTTATCAACAAAAATTAAGCCTAAAAAAATATATTTTTTGTATATGGATATAAAGGATATTATGAAAACTTACCAAATATACACACCGTGTGGCGTTTGAGCTGCCGCTTATTCAGAAAGTTTAAATATTCACAAAATGTAGGGGTTGTCACAACTTGATACAGAAAACACATTTACTTGTAAATAAAGCGCAATATAACTGTGTTTATAAAATATGTTTATTCATTTATTTATTTATGTTAACTTAGATTAGAAATCGATATAAATAAACATTAATGTTCCACGAAAATATAGTCATTATAAAACTGTAGTCGGTAACCCTGTATTAAAGACACATTAATTATAAAACTTTAAACATAAAGAGTAAATCCACTCACGAGTAGGCATAGGCTATGAAACTTAAAAAGTTGAAGCCTGAGTAGGGACATAATAAACGGGGTTGCACAAGTCGTAGCTAGATTTCACAGTCACTTGGACGTTAGGTTAACAACCCTCTGATCATTCGGGATTACTATTTGGACATAGAGAAGGGGTTTGATCGATAATTTCGGAGGGAAATCATCCTGACGGCTACGTTCTGGAGAGATAATGGGGGGGGAAATCGCCATTGATCGTTCTCGCGGGGCGGCGAATACAAATTCCGGGAACTCGATTATCCGCGGAAAAGGAAGCCTCGTGTACCGTGTTACCTCGCTATGTACAATATATTAATATCGCGCTTGTTAAGTTCTAATCTGAATGAATTTAATCTTTGTTTATTTAAGCCCGGAGGAAGTGTGCATCGAATTAAATACAATTACAATCAAGATAAAGGTAAAAGGGGGAAGGATAATTAAAACTTGAATGTTTCATGTACCTGGTTTAATCGATTACGTAGACATATTATTAAAATGACTTACCCTAGATTACAACACTTAGAAAATAGCTTATACTAAACGAAAGGTCCTCAACATAGTCCAAAGTTCACTTTTCTAGCTCATGTCTTGTTCACAGATTCACTTAACGAAACACCGTAACGAAGATTGAGATTGTTCCACAGTTATGAGCCATGAACGGCTCCGGGGTTGTGGGATCCCGTTGGGCGTGACGGCCACAGGTTGTAGGCTGGGCGGTCTTCGAGGGGCAGGAATCTGGTGTTCCTGGAGGGGCAGGAATCTAGTGTTCCTGGGTGGACGGCGGACGTCCTAGATGAGCAGTTCCTTCGCTGTCGGAAAGAACCTGGCGTTCCTCGATGTGAAGGGTGAGGGATGAGGCATCTTCGCGGCTGGAAGATGGCCTTGTAGCGCTGGCTACATCGTGTCTTGGAGAAATGACCACCATTCACTTCACACGATTTCTCCTCGCGGCTGAGCACTTAGCTGATGAAGTGCCGAGTTTGGGCTCGGGTCGAGCGCGACGGCGTGCGCGTTCGACCTGCGCGGTCGGGGATTTTTCGTCGACTGGGGTGAGGCGTCTTCAGCTCGCGTCCTACCCCTACTGTTGCTAGAGCAAGAGGGTCGTATTACCCCTCTCGCTTACTCCTTACCCTAGTTAACTTAAGAATAATCTTATCGTAGCTTACTTACTATAATCTTAAACCCATATCTGCTCCCTAGGTGGAGCATACGGTGTCCACAACTACTCGTTAATAGTAACCGAGTTATAGACTTACAAATAATTAAAAGTTAACAAAACTAATTATATCATGACTTATTATTAACTAACTGATTCTTAATTAACTGATTATAATAACTAGATTAACTTATAATTATTACATAAAATAATGAATTAATAGAGACTCCTTTCAGAGTAGTGGTTGACGCGTTTGTCAACCACTCGAAGTTCAGGTTCGATTCCTGACAAGGTTGATTTTAATGTAAAGTTTAATTTTCAATTTTAATTGCTATTTCAAGTTTCCTAAATGGAACTTAGAGCGTGATGTATATATTTTATTATTTATTCATCCATATGTATTGCCAGTACATACGGGAGTGCCTTATGGACGCGTACAAGGAAAGATGGCGGAAATTAGACAAGGTAGTGTGGCGTTCTATCCTCTCTCTGCCTTCCACTCCCGAGAGGCGGCGCGAGGGTAGTTACAAAGGCGGCATAATATTTATGATCGTAGCCTTGGGTCCGTGGGTCGGCCCGTTTTTAACGACCCTAGACGCGGCCGACGAAATGCATTATTCCTAATGGCCGAAAATTCCCTTAATTGCCGGTCTTACCCATCGTAAACATTGATGGTCTGTTGTCATTGTTCCGAAGAAAAATATATTTTACAATTCGAAATAATAAAATATATTTTTCTAAAGAAAGGTTAGGCTTTGAAGAAACCCGCCGTCGTTTTATTATTTTTTTTTTTGTCTGATAACGAACAAATGATCTATCTGCGCGCCTAGAAGTGAAAATTTTAATGGGAAGAAAAACGATTTTTAATGTAATATTTTAAACACCCAAATTATGCAATATATCAATCGCCACCCCTTGGAATGTTTAAAATATACATTAGAGAAAGGAATTGATTAGAGTAGTTAGAGATTAGGTAATGCGATTGTTTAATTATTATTGGAAAAATTTAGGTATTTTTAATAGTGATTTCCTTTTTCCTTCTTTTGAAATTTCGAAACAACCTCTTGGCGAATAATTTACCAATCGGCAGGTTCCCTGTTTTAATAAATAAATCCGAGTTAATCTTCTCGATATCAATATGAAAATTTGCATTTGTTTTGTCACTGAGAAAACTAACGATAATTATCAAAAATATAAGCATCTTTTCAAGTAGTTGTGATTAGGTACATGAAACAATTCCGTTTAAAATTACCTTCCGTTGATAAAAATAATATGGGATTTTAAGAATCTATAAAATAATTTATTCTTCAAAACGTAATTCATGCAATAATGATTTAAAACTTTAACCTATTTCGATATCTCTTTATCAAAACATTATGTAACCATAATTAAGTTGTATCGTTTTTCAATAATTACGACATAGAATCGCGATTTTACAAATGGAAATTATTCGAACGAGGGGAAAAAAATTACTAATTCTATCGTTTCTATTTAACTATATTGTGCGATTTTTGGAGAATATGAAAGCCGTTGTACTCTCGCTTGAGTAAAACATTACGTAAACATAATTTGCTATCGTCAACTCGTGAAAATTACAATTATAATCGCATATTACAATAAGAATTTAATTAAGGGCGCCAGGATATTTTTGAATAAAAATAGCCAAAATTCGGGTGCAAGAGATTGTCATTAAATGCGAAAGAAATGTGATGCATAAAATTTAAGAGGATCGGGCATAATTAAGAAAATAAGATCGTACTTATAATATTAATTTGGCTAGTCGAAGGAGCATTGAGACGAGAAAATTTTTATACGTTTCAGGGCATGAGTAAGGAAAATCGCACTTGATTTTTCCGATTTTATTGGTTTTGCTAGAGGGCGCAAAACTAATCAAATCGCGCCCCACGTTGGGCGCCAATTAACAACCCTCTGATCATTCGGGATTACTATTTGGACATAGAGAAGGGGTTTGATCGATAATTTCGGAGGGAAATCATCCTGACGGCTACGTTCTGGAGAGATAATGGGGGGGAAATCGCCATTGATCGTTCTCGCGGGGCGGCGAATACAAATTCCGGGAACTCGATTATCCGCGGAAAAGGAAGCCTCGTGTACCGTGTTACCTCGCTATGTACAATATATTAATATCGCGCTTGTTAAGTTCTAATCTGAATGAATTTAATCTTTGTTTATTTAAGCCCGGAGGAAGTGTGCATCGAATTAAATACAATTACAATCAAGATAAAGGTAAAAGGGGGAAGGATAATTAAAACTTGAATGTTTCATGTACCTGGTTTAATCGATTACGTAGACATATTATTAAAATGACTTACCCTAGATTACAACACTTAGAAAATAGCTTATACTAAACGAAAGGTCCTCAACATAGTCCAAAGTTCACTTTTCTAGCTCATGTCTTGTTCACAGATTCACTTAACGAAACACCGTAACGAAGATTGAGATTGTTCCACAGTTATGAGCCATGAACGGCTCCGGGGTTGTGGGATCCCGTTGGGCGTGACGGCCACAGGTTGTAGGCTGGGCGGTCTTCGAGGGGCAGGAATCTGGTGTTCCTGGAGGGGCAGGAATCTAGTGTTCCTGGGTGGACGGCGGACGTCCTAGATGAGCAGTTCCTTCGCTGTCGGAAAGAACCTGGCGTTCCTCGATGTGAAGGGTGAGGGATGAGGCATCTTCGCGGCTGGAAGATGGCCTTGTAGCGCTGGCTACATCGTGTCTTGGAGAAATGACCACCATTCACTTCACACGATTTCTCCTCGCGGCTGAGCACTTAGCTGATGAAGTGCCGAGTTTGGGCTCGGGTCGAGCGCGACGGCGTGCGCGTTCGACCTGCGCGGTCGGGGATTTTTCGTCGACTGGGGTGAGGCGTCTTCAGCTCGCGTCCTACCCCTACTGTTGCTAGAGCAAGAGGGTCGTATTACCCCTCTCGCTTACTCCTTACCCTAGTTAACTTAAGAATAATCTTATCGTAGCTTACTTACTATAATCTTAAACCCATATCTGCTCCCTAGGTGGAGCATACGGTGTCCACAACTACTCGTTAATAGTAACCGAGTTATAGACTTACAAATAATTAAAAGTTAACAAAACTAATTATATCATGACTTATTATTAACTAACTGATTCTTAATTAACTGATTATAATAACTAGATTAACTTATAATTATTACATAAAATAATGAATTAATAGAGACTCCTTTCAGAGTAGTGGTTGACGCGTTTGTCAACCACTCGAAGTTCAGGTTCGATTCCTGACAAGGTTGATTTTAATGTAAAGTTTAATTTTCAATTTTAATTGCTATTTCAAGTTTCCTAAATGGAACTTAGAGCGTGATGTATATATTTTATTATTTATTCATCCATATGTATTGCCAGTACATACGGGAGTGCCTTATGGACGCGTACAAGGAAAGATGGCGGAAATTAGACAAGGTAGTGTGGCGTTCTATCCTCTCTCTGCCTTCCACTCCCGAGAGGCGGCGCGAGGGTAGTTACAAAGGCGGCATAATATTTATGATCGTAGCCTTGGGTCCGTGGGTCGGCCCGTTTTTAACGACCCTAGACGCGGCCGACGAAATGCATTATTCCTAATGGCCGAAAATTCCCTTAATTGCCGGTCTTACCCATCGTAAACATTGATGGTCTGTTGTCATTGTTCCGAAGAAAAATATATTTTACAATTCGAAATAATAAAATATATTTTTCTAAAGAAAGGTTAGGCTTTGAAGAAACCCGCCGTCGTTTTATTATTTTTTTTTTTGTCTGATAACGAACAAATGATCTATCTGCGCGCCTAGAAGTGAAAATTTTAATGGGAAGAAAAACGATTTTTAATGTAATATTTTAAACACCCAAATTATGCAATATATCAATCGCCACCCCTTGGAATGTTTAAAATATACATTAGAGAAAGGAATTGATTAGAGTAGTTAGAGATTAGGTAATGCGATTGTTTAATTATTATTGGAAAAATTTAGGTATTTTTAATAGTGATTTCCTTTTTCCTTCTTTTGAAATTTCGAAACAACCTCTTGGCGAATAATTTACCAATCGGCAGGTTCCCTGTTTTAATAAATAAATCCGAGTTAATCTTCTCGATATCAATATGAAAATTTGCATTTGTTTTGTCACTGAGAAAACTAACGATAATTATCAAAAATATAAGCATCTTTTCAAGTAGTTGTGATTAGGTACATGAAACAATTCCGTTTAAAATTACCTTCCGTTGATAAAAATAATATGGGATTTTAAGAATCTATAAAATAATTTATTCTTCAAAACGTAATTCATGCAATAATGATTTAAAACTTTAACCTATTTCGATATCTCTTTATCAAAACATTATGTAACCATAATTAAGTTGTATCGTTTTTCAATAATTACGACATAGAATCGCGATTTTACAAATGGAAATTATTCGAACGAGGGGAAAAAAATTACTAATTCTATCGTTTCTATTTAACTATATTGTGCGATTTTTGGAGAATATGAAAGCCGTTGTACTCTCGCTTGAGTAAAACATTACGTAAACATAATTTGCTATCGTCAACTCGTGAAAATTACAATTATAATCGCATATTACAATAAGAATTTAATTAAGGGCGCCAGGATATTTTTGAATAAAAATAGCCAAAATTCGGGTGCAAGAGATTGTCATTAAATGCGAAAGAAATGTGATGCATAAAATTTAAGAGGATCGGGCATAATTAAGAAAATAAGATCGTACTTATAATATTAATTTGGCTAGTCGAAGGAGCATTGAGACGAGAAAATTTTTATACGTTTCAGGGCATGAGTAAGGAAAATCGCACTTGATTTTTCCGATTTTATTGGTTTTGCTAGAGGGCGCAAAACTAATCAAATCGCGCCCCACGTTGGGCGCCAATTAACAACCCTCTGATCATTCGGGATTACTATTTGGACATAGAGAAGGGGTTTGATCGATAATTTCGGAGGGAAATCATCCTGACGGCTACGTTCTGGAGAGATAATGGGGGGGAAATCGCCATTGATCGTTCTCGCGGGGCGGCGAATACAAATTCCGGGAACTCGATTATCCGCGGAAAAGGAAGCCTCGTGTACCGTGTTACCTCGCTATGTACAATATATTAATATCGCGCTTGTTAAGTTCTAATCTGAATGAATTTAATCTTTGTTTATTTAAGCCCGGAGGAAGTGTGCATCGAATTAAATACAATTACAATCAAGATAAAGGTAAAAGGGGGAAGGATAATTAAAACTTGAATGTTTCATGTACCTGGTTTAATCGATTACGTAGACATATTATTAAAATGACTTACCCTAGATTACAACACTTAGAAAATAGCTTATACTAAACGAAAGGTCCTCAACATAGTCCAAAGTTCACTTTTCTAGCTCATGTCTTGTTCACAGATTCACTTAACGAAACACCGTAACGAAGATTGAGATTGTTCCACAGTTATGAGCCATGAACGGCTCCGGGGTTGTGGGATCCCGTTGGGCGTGACGGCCACAGGTTGTAGGCTGGGCGGTCTTCGAGGGGCAGGAATCTGGTGTTCCTGGAGGGGCAGGAATCTAGTGTTCCTGGGTGGACGGCGGACGTCCTAGATGAGCAGTTCCTTCGCTGTCGGAAAGAACCTGGCGTTCCTCGATGTGAAGGGTGAGGGATGAGGCATCTTCGCGGCTGGAAGATGGCCTTGTAGCGCTGGCTACATCGTGTCTTGGAGAAATGACCACCATTCACTTCACACGATTTCTCCTCGCGGCTGAGCACTTAGCTGATGAAGTGCCGAGTTTGGGCTCGGGTCGAGCGCGACGGCGTGCGCGTTCGACCTGCGCGGTCGGGGATTTTTCGTCGACTGGGGTGAGGCGTCTTCAGCTCGCGTCCTACCCCTACTGTTGCTAGAGCAAGAGGGTCGTATTACCCCTCTCGCTTACTCCTTACCCTAGTTAACTTAAGAATAATCTTATCGTAGCTTACTTACTATAATCTTAAACCCATATCTGCTCCCTAGGTGGAGCATACGGTGTCCACAACTACTCGTTAATAGTAACCGAGTTATAGACTTACAAATAATTAAAAGTTAACAAAACTAATTATATCATGACTTATTATTAACTAACTGATTCTTAATTAACTGATTATAATAACTAGATTAACTTATAATTATTACATAAAATAATGAATTAATAGAGACTCCTTTCAGAGTAGTGGTTGACGCGTTTGTCAACCACTCGAAGTTCAGGTTCGATTCCTGACAAGGTTGATTTTAATGTAAAGTTTAATTTTCAATTTTAATTGCTATTTCAAGTTTCCTAAATGGAACTTAGAGCGTGATGTATATATTTTATTATTTATTCATCCATATGTATTGCCAGTACATACGGGAGTGCCTTATGGACGCGTACAAGGAAAGATGGCGGAAATTAGACAAGGTAGTGTGGCGTTCTATCCTCTCTCTGCCTTCCACTCCCGAGAGGCGGCGCGAGGGTAGTTACAAAGGCGGCATAATATTTATGATCGTAGCCTTGGGTCCGTGGGTCGGCCCGTTTTTAACGACCCTAGACGCGGCCGACGAAATGCATTATTCCTAATGGCCGAAAATTCCCTTAATTGCCGGTCTTACCCATCGTAAACATTGATGGTCTGTTGTCATTGTTCCGAAGAAAAATATATTTTACAATTCGAAATAATAAAATATATTTTTCTAAAGAAAGGTTAGGCTTTGAAGAAACCCGCCGTCGTTTTATTATTTTTTTTTTTGTCTGATAACGAACAAATGATCTATCTGCGCGCCTAGAAGTGAAAATTTTAATGGGAAGAAAAACGATTTTTAATGTAATATTTTAAACACCCAAATTATGCAATATATCAAGGTAATTGAAAAATAATAATAAAGAGCATACAAGATGTCTAAAAAATCATAATAACTTTGAATTTACCAATCACCTTATAGAAAATAATCACTCATTTGATAAAAATAAAGGTCTAAATATATTACACACATGCAATACAGGACTTAAATTAGACTACTTATAAAAATTGGAAATAAAAAAGGCAATTAAAAATAATTTACAATTAATAAATACACAAGTAAATGATTTTTCTAAAAGTCCGTTATTAAATGTTTCCAATCACTCAACATCCCTAATCCCTTTTGACTGTGACTGCCAATCAACACAAAAAAAATAAAGCCACTTGAGATCTACCCAAGCTCCTTTGTCTAACCGTCAAAATATTTAGAATTTTGTTAAGTAGATAGTGTTTTAGTATTAATCAGTCATGATAAAGAAGCGGTTAGCTTGGAAACTGGTAGACATTATAGCATATTTTTTACTATGACAACACCATATATTTTGCAATTCTCTAGTTGTCAATAATTCTACGCACTTGCAGTCTCCCTAATATACGTATTATAAGGAACCGTAAGAGATAATGTACTACCTTTTTGTTCAAGCAAATACAAATTCAATAATCAGTAAGGGTTAGTCGTTACGCCTCATTTCAACACGTACACATCGCTCACTCCTTTCAAGAACGTCATTTATCTAAAATCGTCAATTTTCAGTTGTGCATGTTTTCGGAATGCCCAGAAAATGTACTATATCCCAGCAAAAGCGGCATACTTTTGACTTCATATTTACCCGCTACAGGGCAGAAAGTGTTGTTTTTGCATTTTGAAGAAAAGGTATTGTTTAATTATTTTTTTAAATATACTAAATATTTTTCACATGGAGGAAAAACCTTCTGGTTTTACCTAAAAAGATCTGTTGCACAGTAAAAAGTTCAATAAGTGGCTTGATATTTATTTTTAATACATTTTATTATATTCTTAAACTTTAAAAACGAAGAAGACGTATTATATTTATTATGTACAAATTGGCTACGGTCGTAAATGAAGGAAAAAATGTTTTTAAATTAATAAATAAATGTATTATTAGGTATTTTGCTAACATTAGGAATGTAGTTAGATTTAAAGATGGATACGATATATACGTGACGTCTTCCGGATGAATTGATCTAATCTCCGGTTTTGTTTAAACTAATGTTTGCAGGTGAAAGTATCCGAAAGAGATGGAGCTCACTTCAGTAAAGATCGAACCGGGAGATGTGTTTGGGAGTGATGGCGTTATTAGTGATATTCCAGGAGATGAGTTATATTCCGCTGTAAAGGAAGAGATTATCTACCGGAATGTTCCTATTATCAAGATGGAACCAGAATGTCTCGACGGAGCTTCGTATCGCGATGTATCCAAGAGTAAAACAGAGTCTGATGGGGCAAATTATAATTTACCTCTTTGTGAGGACTCTAGGATTATTTACTCTAAAGCATCTGTCATCAAGGCTGAAGAAGAAAGTGAGGATGATAATAGCGGCATTTTTCACACTGGGGAAGAGTCGACTGAACCTGCGACCAGTGCTGGACTACAGTATGGTGGCATAATGAGTGAAACCTTTATTGAAACATATACAGAATATCCTAGCATCCAACAAGAATGCCTTTTTTCTTTACGAAATACCAAATTTCTCGTCAACGACGCTAGTAAGTATTATTATTAATAAATATGACCTATTTATATAGCAGTATGAAGGCCATCTGGAGATCGGATTTATACTCGGTGAAGACCAAATGCCGCCTATACAATGCCTGCATTGCTCCTGTTCTCTTATACGGCTGTGAAACATGGCACCTTACAAGGGCCCAGAGCAGCCGTGTACTGAGCGCTGAGAATAAGTGTCTGCGGGAATTTTTAGGCGTGCGGTGGTTTGACTTTGTGAGGAATGAAGAGATAAGGCGTAGGACGCAGCAAATCTTGGTCACAGCTGTCGTCAAGACAAGGTGATTCAGTTAGCCTGGCCATGTACTCCGCATGCCTCCCGAGAGCCGCCATCAAGCTTGCCTCCTTTACAAGGCATCGGGTTCCCGACCACTTCGGGACGCGGATCTGACTTGGGAGGATGCAAGGGAGCTGACAGAAAAGCCTGGAGACAGTTTGTGGACTCCATATGCTCCACCTAGGGCGTTCTCTAGGTGGATATGGTTTAATAATAAATCATTTATATAGATGTTTTCGTGAAAAATGTATCATTATGTATACATAGCTTCTTCACCGCTTCGACATGAGTGAGAATCATGGCCCCTTCACGAGAAATGAAAGGATAACGAGTTAGGCTCGGGACGGCACTCGTCCGCTTATATGTGCACTCACGAGTGAAATGCCCGTTGCAACATTTTAATGTGACTAGCGCATGGAACATATCCCCTATACTTTTCATCGAATAGAATTGACACAAGACCAAAGTGTGCTTCATTATTAATTACATATTTGTTTTCGTTGTTTTTTCTGTAATTATTATAACTGGTATTCTTTCGATTCATCTTGTATGAATGTCGGCGCTGGTTGGGAATTATTTTCTTTACTACGAATCTTTCTAGAATAACTATTTTACATCGAATTGTATTCGTTCATTTGATTATTTGATTTATTTTATAAACATTTAAACTTGATTTTATTATATTATTTTATATTATACTTTTTTGTGTATCTTCATTGTCTTTCTTGACTTTTCAGGTGATGAAAAAACGGGGGTAGCATCTAATATTTTAAAAAAGAATCACGAGAAACCTTCTCTATCACAATGCAACGAGGATTCTCATGCCCCAAGTGTAAACATACATGTTTACGAAAGTGGCATTTAAAGTCGCATATGCTAACTCACGCCGAGGAAAAGCCGTTTTCGTGTTCACAGTGCCCAAAGAAATTTACACAGAAAGGGTCGCTAAAGTTGCACATATTAACTCATACTGGGGAGAAACTGTTCTCATGCCTTGAGTGTAAATTTACATGTTCGCGGTTTTATGTAATGAAAATCCATTTGTTAACTCACACAGGGGAGAAACCGTTCTCGTGTTCTGAGTGCGAATACAAATGTAGAACGAAAGGTAATTTAAAAGATCACTTTTTAACTCATGCTGGGGTGAAATTATTCTCCTGTCCAGAATGTGAGTTTAGATGTTCACATAAAAGGTATTTAAAATCGCACATGGCGACTCACAATGGGGAGATGCCTTTTTCATGTTCGCACTGTGCTAAGAAGTTTAAGTATGAGGGGTCGTTAAAAGTGCACATGTCATCTCATACTGGAGAGAAACGGTTTTCGTGTTCGGAGTGCGCATACAAATGCTTTAAGAAAACGCAATTTTTAACACACATGATTGTTCACACTGGGAAGAAGCCGTTCTCGTGTTCACAGTGTACGAGTACGTTTACACGAAAAGGGTCATTAAATGTGCATTTGTTATCTCATGCTGGAGAAAAACCATTCTCATGTTCAGAGTGTAAATTTACGTGTTTTAAGAAAACGGATTTAAAGAAACATGTTTTGACTCATACTGGGGAGAAACCTTTCTCATGTTCCGAGTGTACATTCGCATGTTCCCGGTCGGATGTCTTGAAAAATCATATGTTAATTCATACCGGACAGAAATCATTCTCCTGTTCAGAATGTGATTACAAATGTTTGCAGAAACGGTATTTAAAAGAACACATGTTAACTCACAATACCGGAGAGAAACCTTTCTCCTGCTCGGAGTGCACATATAGAAGTTTTCGTAAAGGTAATTTAAAAGAACATATGACAACTCATAATAGCACGAAGCAGAAAAAAAACAAAAGGCTCGAAATAGAGTATCTTCGACAGTAAAATCAATACTTTGTATGTACAATATACGTACTCGAGAATTCTGTAAATAAAGCAAAACTAAAAAAATCAGTGTTTGTATTAATGTTATGTCAATTTTATTTCCTTATGTTTTACTGTCTCATGAATTATTTAACTTCTTATTTGAAATAAACTTTACTGTTATTTTTTCCAAAGTCAATATTAATAAAACGATAACTATGCCTTATAATACTTCATGTCGACAAGTTACGAATACTTTTAGATTTGACGCTGAACCAGTTTTACAACAAACCCCGGTCTAGTATTGAGGTAGGTACTGTAAATCTGGTTATTTAGTGATTTTTCTATAGGCCTATTTCGGCCATATTGCTTTGTTATAGGCCATATCGGTCCTGTCAGAAAATTGCTGTACTTCGAATATAATCTTCGCTTTATACCTTTGATACGAGGCGATATAATTTTTAGAGTAGTAATATTAATAAGTGAAGAACAGATGGAGTCCGCTTCAGTCAAGGCTGAACCGGGAGACGCGTCTAGTGGGGAAGGGGCGTTATTTGATAGTGATGTTCCAGGAGGTTTGTCATATTCCGCTGTGAAGGAAGAGATTACGTATCCGGAAGTTCCTATCATCAAAGCGGAACCAGGAAACTATGGCAAATCGGAGCTACAGTACGAGGGAGTACCTAGCGAAATTATGACTTTAACAGAAACATTCGAAGATCATTCTGACATTCGACAAGATAGCTCTGAAGCTATCCATAGCACCGAACTAACCAACCTTAGTAAGTATTAATATTGAGTAGGCATTAAATTTCATATTTTGTATATTAAAAGCATTGTTAATATTGTGGTATGATAATGTAACAAAAATTTAAAGTAGTTACTATGGAAAGGTGTGTTGAGATGGTTTGGACATGTAGAACGAATGAGTGAGGAAAGAACGGTAAAACAAATTTATGAGGCGAATGTAATTGGAAAAAGGAGCAGAGGAAGATCGAGAAAAACATGGCACGATCAGGTATGCCAAATACTTGAAAGTGGTCAGGTTAGGAGACGTAACAATCGGCGGGTATGTATGAGGAGATGCATGAACTTGTAAGAGGCGAAGAATGTTTGCAAAGACAGAGTGGTGTGGCGTTCTATTCTCTCTGCCTACCCCTGCGGAGAAGCGGCGTGATGGTTAGTTAGTTAGTTACTACACAAAGTGAACGATGAATGGTAAGGAATGTGTGTAACATTACACTTTATTAAATAAGTGTCCGCGTGTTTAGCTACCGTCCCGGGTTCAATTCCCAGGGTAAGTGAAAATAAGTATTAGTGATTTCATACTCTGATATTCATTAAATGTTATCCTTGACTGGTCCCTGAAGCGCAGGAATGATCACCTCGCCTTCATGTAACTAACGATTAAGATAACACTGCGTCTATACTATGCGGTGCCCTGTCTACCATTTCGTGCGTATAAGGGTTAGAGAAGACGTATTAATGCTTATGAAGATATTATAATACCCCAAAAGAAGCAAGAAGGAGGAAAATGACAACTACGAGGCATGTAGGGATGACAAACAAACCTGTCAAAGATGCATTCATACTATATCCAAGAAAACAATTAAAATAACAAAGGTAGTTTCGTCACATATCTTATTTGTATGGATTTTATGTAAAAATGTGACTTACAATTAATGTATTTAGTAATTTTACTAACCTTGTAACGGAGTCTGAGTTACAGTTTCTGCGTTTGAACCCTCTGCTGCGAAAAATATGAATATGATATGTCTTTATAATAATTATAAAAAACAATAAACTAATTTGTTATGGTATTTTATCGTCTTTGATTTTTTGTTTTTGTTGAAAAGTATGTTGTTTACAGATTTCTCTGAAGGAAAAAAAAGAGTACTGGGATATTAATATAAAATAATATATTATTCGCCCCTAACGTTTTTCTAAACTTTTCAGGTAATGAGGAAACGGGAAATATATATAATGATGCAGAGAAGAACAACGAGGAACCTTCTTTTAGTGCAACGCAACCAAAATTCTCTTGTACCGAGTGTAAATATACGTGTACACGGAAACACGATTTAAAGAAACATGTCTTTATTCATACTGGAGAGAAACCGTTTTCCTGTTTGGAATGTAAATTCACGTGTTCCCTGAAAAGTAATTTAAAAAAACATATGTTGACTCATGCTGTTGAAAAACGGTTCTCGTGTGCAATGTGCTCGTATAAGTGTTCCCAGGAAAGATATTTAAAATCTCACATGGTTACACATACGGAGGAGAAGCCGTTCACATGTTCACAATGTAAAAGCAAATTTAAGCAAAGGGGGACGCTTAAGGCGCATATGTTAACTCATGTAAGTTTAGATGTCCACGGAAACATTTCCTCTTTATGTATGGATGCACCCAAAGAAGTCATTTGAAAGTACACGACATATCAACTCACATTTGCAAAGTAAATACATGTATTCAGCGAAGCTATCTGTAAAATTCCTTATTTTGATCACACAAACTTGTGAAAACTGTTCAATTTACATTAATTCAATCCAATTAAATTTATAATTAACATACACATTACAAACTAAAATTTAAAGCGTATACATTAACAAAAAATCGAAATAAGCAAGAATACTCTTGTTAAAGATGTAGAAGAATCCCTTATGGGAATACCCTCTCAGGCACATGAAACAGGTATTGTTCAGGCATAACCATCGGCAAGTTGCTTCTGTACGTAGAAATGGGAAACAAACAAATTCTAGACCTGTTATTATGTAGGATGTGCACTGGGTACAGATTCTACTAAAAAATAACTGATAATAATAAAAATGGCTCTCGAATCGCGCTCGAGGATATTGTCCTCAGCATGTGGGGCTATATACGAGTGCGCATGTGACTCAGCATGCCAACCTTGGACTTAATGATTCGAGCACACACTATGCACTCTGTGTCCTCATCACTTCTGTCGTGCCGGCAGCCGCGCGCAGAGACCTCGTGAACACCGTTCACGGAGCTTCTCCATCCATCTCTGTCTCCAGCGCGCGACTCCCAGTCGCCATCAATCGCCGCCAACCTAAACGTGGCGTTCAGTTGGTCCTTGTACCTTCTGTACTGCCCTCCTCGCTTTCGTCTTCCTTCGAGAAGCTCAAAAATGAATTCTTTTGAAGATAAATCAACACTAACTTGGAAGCAGTAGACTTGCAAAGCGTCATCAAATTTTAAGCTCCTGTACACTGCATTATCTTACTACTCTTCCTAATCTAATCTTAAAATATTAATTTTATACTATTTTAAGTATTTATTTTTGTGTGGTTTAGATTGTATTAAGGTAACGTTTAATTCCTGCCGTGATCTCATTTATGCTTTCGTTCGGTGTCTACCTCCACACATATTTCAGCCATCACTTATCTATCGTATACATAACTATGTATTTACATTAAGGACCTACATAGCTTAATTTGATTGACTGCTGAATTTTAAAGCAAAATTGGTGTCTGTCTTTAATCGTTAGCATTGTGACTGGTATATTATTATTCTTCTTCTTTTTGTAGATCCTAGGGATCTGTTTGTACCTCCGATGTTGACTCCCAGCTGTCTTTCCAACTTTTCGGAGGTCTGCCTGGGGGTCTGCGTCTTTCAGGGATTCCTCGAAGGGCGATACGTGGAAGTCTGTCTTCTGACATTCTGTTTATATGTTCATTCCAGTATCGCCTTCGTTGTCGTCCCCACCTCACGATATCCTCCGTCTTACACATTATAATGTTTAATGGCTAGGATATTAGTTAAAATTTAAGTAATTTTCCATACTAAAATCCCATCTTTGATGTCCAGTTATACGATGTCAGACCGCCTCTGTAATGTACTTATTGGCGGTTTTTTCCGTGTAGTCGGGATGTAAAAATATTATTTATTTATCGTATAATTAATAAAAAAGACTGTCTCAAAAGAAAAGTGTATGAATCCTGCATACTGCTAGTGAACACATACGCACTAGAGACCATGGCTCTGACAAAGAGAAATGCAGAAAAGCTCAAGTGTACACGGCTATACATGGAAAGATTCATGCTTGGTTTGATCCTGAGGGATAAAAAAAATTAAGATGGATGAAAACCAAGGTGAAGGATATCATGGATCGCGTGGCAAAACTCAAATGGTAGTCGGCAGGACATATTGCAAAACAGGACCCCACATGATGGACCCCAAGAATTTTACGATGGGGGCCTTGGGAGAACAAAAGAGGTGTCGGAAGACCCCAAAAGAGATGGTCCGACGACATAGTCGCTGTGGGGGGTAGAAACTGGCTGCAAGCAGCAACCAACCTGAGAAAATGGAAATAAGGGGAAGAGGCCTATATCCAGCAGTGGAAGTCAGAGGGCTCATAAATTCAAAAGGAGAAGAATTAATATTTGAAAAACTAACTGTAAGGTGTTCCGTTTTAAAGCTTATAATATAATTTGTTATGAAATTATGAAATCTCCATAAATCTTAATTTGACTATATTGTCGACTGGACGAAGGAAACGGCTTCATCCTCAATTAATTACTATCAGTGAGCTAGGAAGTACCTGAAGCGCAGTACTGATCATCTCGACATAATTTAAAATGAAGTGTACTGTTCATCAGTAAGTGTGGATAACAATTAGAAGTAGAATAATTACATGTATGTCGTAGTACATAAAATAAAAAAAATGTAAAATATATTTTTTAGTATTTATTTGTATGAATACTTCTCCTGCTTCATTTTGAGTCGTCCTCATTTTACGGCTTTCAACACCAAGGAACAACCATCTCCTCCCGGCGACTGTGTGGTCTGAAGGAAGCAGATGGCTTCGATGAATGGCATTAACAGGCCTATTTAAGCTGAATAGGCACTCCGCATACATAGGTCTCAAAATGAATGTTTCTCAACCCGTGTATTGTGCATTGCGTGCCCAAATGGCCAGCAGCCGTTGTCGTTGAGTAACTAGCAAATCTTCAAGGATTTTACGTACTTATTAGAGAAAATGACACAAGTCTTCAGAAGGATCAGACAGACCGATTCCCATGGGCGTGCCCCAAGGCAGTATCGTCGGTCCACACGTCTTCAACATCTACACCCATGACATACTCACGTTGCAGAACTGCTCAAAGGCCATTTCGCCGACGACATCGACCTCTACGCCACGTCTTGGTCTGCCGACTTGGCTGCAGAGCGGACTCACCGAGCTAGCGACGTACTATCGCCGGCGGAGACTGAAGCTGAACGAGTCGGAGACCAGATGGTCTCCGACTCGTGAGATAGCGAGTGTTTTTGTCTAGAATTTTCAATCATGAATTACATGAAATTATAGTAACTAAACATAAAGAGTAAATCCACTCACAAGTAGGCATAGGCTACAAAACTTAAAAAGTTGAAGCCTGAGTAGGGTCATGATAAGCGGTGTTGCATAAGACAAAGTTAGATTTCAGAGTCACTTGGACGTTAGTTAATTTAAAAAAAATGTAATTTAATGGTTCTTTTTGAGGAAATTGGTTAATATCTCAATGGTAGGTACTGACAGTTATGAGGTCATTTGTCTATGGTATAGCCCAAAGACTAATTTATATAAAAACTTTTTTGAAAATATGTTGGTTATCTCGTATTTTTCGTGCCCGTTTGGTGTTATCTCGTCACTTCCGGTTGATTTTGAACAATCTGACGTTTACGAGTCGTATCCCCGTGGTATTGCTGTACGTCGCTTTTGTTGGTCATCTTGTGTAACAGCTGCATTTTAATCCTGGCCAGGGGGAGCGACATTACTTTATACTAGTTAATCCACGGTTATCGACCCTCTCAACGCATTGGTGACGGCGAAAGAAACATAATTTGACGGGGGTGATATTAGATCGCATCGAAAAAATGACGATAGAAAAGAATCGATAATATATCGTGCCGCCTATCCTTTACACAAAGCAAACATGACAACAAATTGGACTTATAAGACGTGTTTTTTGTGTGTGAAGTTGAAAACCGAAATGCACAAAATGCACGAAATGCACAAAAATGTGCACACCACCGCAGCAAGGGGTTTTAGAAACGCACAAATTTTGTACACACCGTAAACAATGCGTTCATACATCAACTCAAATCGAGACATTACATTCAGAACACTAGTACGGTACTTACCGAGCGTTAATAAAACTGGCCAGCAATGATTTTGTAACTGAAATTTTGATGCCTGATTTGGACTTATTTAATCGTTCTTATTCAAAGTCTATATGGTGACAAGCTTGTATCACGTTAAGTTTTGATGTTAGTCATATTATTGTTGTATGGACGTTGAATACCCATACGTTGAAACCGCAATAGTGGTTGGTATCTAGACATGCTTTAGTCTAAGGTCCAAGGGATTAAAAAAAAGTATCGATAATTATGGTGTAACAGTGAAGATATATTAACTTATGAATATTGAATACGTTAGCATTATATGTTAATATATATTTATACATAAAGAATAAGATAAACTTTAGTAAATATCAGAATTAAAAATATCCAAAGCTAAAAAATCTGAAGTTCTACAATTCATTTACTTTCGTTTTTGAATTCAGCTAGGCAAAGTGCATAAAGATTAGGTATTTTCGTGCCAGTTACAAAATAAAAGTCGTAAATTTTTGGCCAGTATAATCGAGGTAGTCATCATCCATATTGACATAATATCCAGAGTGTTGATATTTGCGGGTGATAGTATTTGCTGATGTACGGATGAAGCTCGCATCAGTTAAACCTGAGCCAGGAGATATGCCTGCTGGGGAAGAGGCACTTTTGGAAAATGATGACGCTATCAATAATATTCCAGGAGATGCATCGTATTCGGCTGTAAAGGAAGAGATTATCTTTCCAGAAGTTCCTATTATCAAGGCGGAACCCGGATGTGATGATGAACCGGAACCAGGGACAAGTACTGCCAGCCTGTACGGTAGCGTATCTAGCGGAATTATGTACGCAGAAGTAGATATTCATCATCCTGACATCAAACAAGAATGCCTTGGATCCGCCCAAAATACCCAACTAACTACTTGTAAGTGTGACTGCTGAACACTTACTATTATCTGCAAGTTACCAGGAATACTCGTTTGTTGACATAGTATTCAAGGCAAGCATGGCAAACACGCGGCCCGCGGATACCCGCGGTTATATTTTTGATTTATTTTAATTCTTCATTTAAATCATTTTTTTGTACGGGAACATATATTTTTTTACAAAATCATTATGTTGGATCTACTGTTCCTCATGTGACTGTCTTTGATAATAAATTATGCACTTAAATTTAGATAAAATGAAAATGAGATTTTTGAGTTTTTTGATGGTGCCTTTTGAGTTTGACACCTCTTGTCTAGGGTATTGGGGGGGAAATATTGCATTTATTATTGTACATTTTAACATTGTCCACCTGCGTGCTACAGGTCCCGGGTTCGATTCCCAGAGGAGGGGTGAAAATAAATGTTAGTGATTTTAGACTAATATTTATTTAATACTACCCTGGGCTGAAGCGTAGGACTGATCACCTTGCCTTCATGTGAGTAACGATCGAGATAACACTGCGTCAGTATGATGTAGTGCCCTATGCATCATTGGGTGCAGATAAGGGTTAGAAGAAGACATTTTAAAATAAAATATACATGTTATCAATAAAATATAATATATTCTAATAGATTCACATCTTATTTACTTATTTTCAATTCCTTTCGATCTCGTGAGGTGCTTCTCCTATACTTTGGCTGAAACGGATGAAGAAATTTGATTTACACGCAATCCTCTTTCATAATCAAATATTGTATAGGTACTCTTATATGCATTTTTATAGCTAACATGTTTTTGAGGTGACTGCTTATTGTATAATCCTGTAATTAATTAGGTTTTAACGTCTTTTTTACTTTTCAGGTATGGGGAAACCTAGAAAGAAAACTGACCATTCGAAAAAAAACAATAAACAACGTTTTCTCAGCGTAAAGGATAAGATATTATCTTGTTCTGAGTGTAAATATACATGTTTAAAGAAGAGTGGATTGAGCAGACATATGTTAACTCACACTGGCGAGAAACCGTTTTCATGTTCTCAGTGTAAATATTCGTTTTCACAGAAGGGTACTTTAAAAAGACACATGTCAACGCACGCTAGTGATAAATCGTTTCCATGTTCAATGTGTAAAAATACATTTTTTAAGAAAAACGAATTGCAAATGCACGTTTTAACGCACGCTCAAGAAAAACCGTTTTCGTGCTCTGATTGTACATTCACATGTTCACGGAAAAAGAACCTAAAAAAACACATGGCGATTCACTCCGGCTTGAAATTATTCTCGTGTTCAGAGTGCGCACATAAATTTACACGAAGCGGGTCGTTAAAGGTACACATGTTAACTCACAGCGGCGAAAAACAGTATTCATGTTCACAGTGTACACGAAAATTTACACGAAGTGGGTCATTGAAGGTACACATGTTAATTCATATTGGGGAGAAACGGTTTTCATGTTCAGACTGTTCTTATACATGTTTAACGAAATCTATGTTGAACAGACATATTTTAACTCATACTGGGGAGAAACCGTTTGCTTGCTCATTGTGTTCTTTTAAATGTTCACAGAAAAAGGACTTAAATAGACACACTTTATCTCATACCGGGGAAAAACCCTTTTCCTGTTCAGAGTGTCAATATAAGTGTTCACGTAAAGAGCACTTGAAATTTCATTTGCTAACTCATGCCGGAAAAAAGCCTTTCTCATGTTCAGAATGCCGCTACAAGTGTTTAAGGAAAGATCTATTGATACGCCATATGTCAAGTCATAATGGCGGGTAAAAGTTTATACTAGTTTTTTTATATAGTCAAATTTTTCATACAGCAGTCGTTGGCAGGCGACTTGGTTTCATATAAATTGAATAATACAGTTTGCGCTGCCAACGATTATAGCGAGTGTTTTTACCTAGAATTTTCACTCATTAATTACATGAAATTATAGTATAAACATAATGAGAAAATCCACTCACGAGTGGGCATAAAAGCTTAAAAAGTTGAAGCCTGAGTAGGGTCATGATAAACGGTGCTGCATAAGCGGTAGCTAGATTTCAGATTCACTTCGACGTTACGTAATTCAAAAACAAAAAGTGATGCCAACGAAGCTGTAAATTATCCACCACGGCTGTGCAATGGACATGCGATTGGTCATTAAAAATTTGATGAAAAATGTCAAAGCCACCATTTGAATGACAAATTCCGAGCCGAAAATTCCAATTATACCACAGACGTGCCATTTGAATTCAAACACGTTAAATTTCCTATTAGATTGGCATTCGCAATGAATAAGTCGCACGGTCAAACGATGTCTGTTTGTGACTTAGTTTTGGGTACATCACGTTTTTCGCACGAACAATTCGCTCACTCCTTTCAACAACGTCATATATAAAAAATCGTCAATTTTCAGTTGCGCATGAATGCCGAAATGCCCTGAAAATGTACTATATCCTAGCAAAAGGGGCATATTTTTAACTTAATATTTACCCGCTACAGGGCAGAAAGTGTTGTTTTTGCATTTTGAAGAAAAGGTATTGTGTAATATTTTTTTTAAATATATTAAATATTTTCAAATGGAGAAAAAACATTCAGGTTTTACCTAAAAAAATCTGTGGCACAGTAAAAAGTTCAATAAGTGGTTTGATATTTATTTTTATTATTTTTTTAAAACTTTAACAACGATCTCCTGAAAAATCAAGTTTTTTATATTTGACGTTGTTGAAAAGAGTGAGCGAATTATAAGTGGCATTTATCGCGTGTGCAAACCATCGAGCTAATTTGTGTTGGCTAAAGACGGACTGAAATAAATATTGATTTTCTGAAATAAATATTGATTTTCTTTATTTCATTTTCCTACTTAAGTGTGAAAAAAATTACTTTTTTCACTTTACATTTAACTTCGTACAATGAGTTACCTACTTGAAATACATTGAAATGAGAAAATTAATGGTTTTTTTATTGTTTTTACTTATCGGCGGTCATCGTTCATTCAGCGTTCCATTTCTCTTTCTGTCATAGATCCAATCCCCACACACTTACAATACATCCGTATTTTTTGTTATTTAATTATAAAATATTCACTAGATGTATATATATATATATATATATATATATATATATATATATATATATATATATATATATATATATATATATATATATAGAACTACCAAGAATTTGAGTAGTGTGGTAGTCAATCATGGGTAAAATTGGTGAATGTTACACGTGTTTTAAGTGATCACTTAAACCAGTCTATGACGTTTGTAAGACCCGTAAATGCTCAGACTTCCATATTTTTCTTCATCTTTGATGAGATGTTGAGTTGTCAAAAAGAATTCTATTATTTTTAATAATAAAACACATTTTTAATGCGACAATAAATATATTTGTGTTAATTTGACTTGCATACACGTTGTTGCATTTGGTTTACACGGAGCATATTACTTTTTATCGTGATATTCTAATCTTGTATCAGATCTCTAATTTCATAAAATAAAAATATCTTAAATTTAAAAATATTACATACTTAACAAGGACTTTGCTTTTCTCGTAATTAAAAGTGTCAAAAAAGTTTTGTTTTTATGCATATATTTTTTTTATAAAAAAACTTATAATGTAACTATTTATAGTTTAAGTCCTGCGTAGTGTAATGGTCAGCACGCTCGGTTACCGTTGTGGAGGTCCCGGGTTCTATCTCCAGGGGTAGGGGTTAAATAAATATAAGTGATTTTTTCACTGTAATATTTATTCAATATTACCCTGGACTGGTACCTAAAGCGGAGGGCTGATCACCTTTCATTCATGTGTTAACGATCAAGATAACACTGCGTTTATATATTGCAGTGCCCTATGCACCATTGTGGTGCAGATAAGGGTTTGAAGATATATAGTTTAAATAGTACAATAACATTATTTTCGTTCCTCTACTATGAGTCTTTTCTTTTTTCAGTATGCTTTAAAAGGTGGGCTTTGAGATTACTTCTTTGTACACCTCTATATGGACACAGCGAACAGGATAACGGTTTCTCACCGCTGTGAGTATACATGTGTGTTTTCAAATACCTTTTCTGCGAGCATTTATATTCACATTCTGGGCAGGAGAAAGATTTCTCACCAGTATGAATGAACATGTGATTTTTAAACACATCCATGCGCGCACAAGTGAAGTCGCACTCAGAACATGAAAATGGTTTCTCCCCAGTATGGATTAACATGTGTTTTTTCAAATCGTAATTCTTTAAACATGTAAATTTACACTCTGAACATGAAAAAGGTTTCTCCCCGGTATGAGTCAACATGTGCACTTTTAACGACGCGTTCCGCGTGAATTTACGTGCACACTCTGAACACGAGAATAACTTTACCCCGGAGTGCATTATCAAATGTCTTTTTAAGTCCCCTTTCAGTAAACATGTAAATTTACATTGTGTACAAGAAAATCTTGGTTCTTTTGCGCCAAGACAGGGATTTTTATTGTCCTTTATCGAATTCTCTTCTGTACCTGAAAAGTAAAGAGGAATTGAATACATTTACTATGGAATACACTTCTCATAAACAGTACAGTGATGCAGTACATTGATTAGTTTGTTTTATTGATTATAGTAAGCGCTGATTTCACTGGTCTTTCCAGCCAAAGTTTAAAAGAAAGATAATTTAAGTATAATTAATAACGTATGAACTTATTTGAACCGAATTATAAATAAGTCGAATGAAACTCAAAAAACCATCTCCCATGTGAACCTATCACTGGAATGGGTAAAAAATATGTTTTCTTCCTGGCTACATCCCAGCTTATTGTCCTTGTGGACTGCTGGAGTCAGCTCTCCTCGTCCTCAGGTTATAGGTCCTTTTGCCCTGGATAACGTCACCTAGGTCATGCCTTCGAATCATGTTTTCTTTCAGCTACAGCCATGAATTTCTTGGTTAAAAAAGAAGTCTTTAGAAGTAATATTTACGAGTATCAAGTGGTGTTGTGTTCCCGGAGGATTCCAGGCATTCTTGTTTAATATCAGGATTATGTATATCTATTTCCGTGTGCATCATGTCAGTAGATACTCCAACTGACTCTTCTCCAGTGTGTATGTATTTATATTCATCGTCTCTTTCTTCTTTAACCTTGATAAAACAGAAGAAGCTTCAGGGTAAATAATCTTAGAAGACGATCAGGTCATGTTACTTATTTATTTATTGGAAAATCAACATAATATTTACAAAAAAATAACAACATATAATAAAAAAATAAAAATTCCAATTATAGGTTTTTACTTAAAAGTAGTCTGAAAAGCTGTCATGTACATAAGTATAACTATGATATATTTTGACTCACATTTCTTTATCAAATAATCAAATAGTCAAATAGAAATCAACATTAATAGTCCCAAGAATAAACAATAAATATAGGAGTCGAACACTGCAATATATCGTTCCGAACATTTTTCATTTGTTGCCGACGGATGTTAGAGGTCAAAATAAAATATGGAACAAAGGCAAAATAAAGGAATGGGTAAATGATCAAGAGTTAATTTTAAGAAAATTGTAAAATGTTTATATTCTTAATTTTTCTCTCTTTTTTGTGTCTATATTAGGTTAAAATGGTTAAAAACAATGTGTTCAAAAAGAATTCCACCGACAAGACACACAAGGTGGTTTGGTGTGTCTTAGCAAAATATATATAGCAGGCTCTATTTAAAAACGAATTTTGGTAGGACTTGATGTGGATTTTAGAGATTTTGAATACAGTTTTAATTCCGGTCTGTGTTACCGGGACTCTAAAATTGATAAGTGATAAAAGCTCTGGGCAATCTACATAATTAATGAAGGAAAATAAGGTCAGCAGTGTTCCTACGTGTTACGAGCTTGGGTAAATTAATAAATTCATTACTCGGAACCATCCGTCACAATAAGATGTAGCTTGCTATACCAACCTCTGGTTTACTGTCGAATACGTTAGGAAACGATACCACTTCCCCAGCGTGGAGATTGTCATCATGGCATTCTGGTTCCACCTTGATGATAGGAACTTCCGGGTAGAAGATCTCCTCCTTTACAGCGGAATACGATACATCTCCTGGATTGTCACCAATAACGCCATCACTCTCGCAAATTGGCACATCTTCCGGTTCGGTTTTGATTGAAGCAAGTTCCATTTGTTTTTCATAAACAATCACCTGCAAATATTAGGCCAGATCACATCAACACGGAAGGTGTACTGTACTAGTACTCTCGTGTAATGTTGATATACAAACTGACATACGATTACTGATTACTGAGAAACAGAGGCTTGCATTACCTTCCTTGAATTTACTCGTAAAAAGATATGACACTCTCTGGATAGAACCTTGCTGTTCCACGCCAGATGGTTGACAGAAGAGACACGCGGCCCATGAGTATGGAAAAATAATTAATAATTTGTCTCTAAGTACTTACCAAAATATTAAACTGGGGTTTGTTGTTATGCATGGTAAGCAGTCCAATTTACGATGCTAATGTCAAAAGTGGACAAGACCATTATCAAACTAATTTACTCAAACCCTTAACCCACACCCCATGATGCATAGGGTACTGCATCATATAAAAGCAGTGTTATCTTGATCATTTACACAAGGAAAAGTGTTCAGCCCCTCGCTTCAAATACTAATCCAGGGTAGTATTGAATAAATATTCGAGTAAAAAAATCATTTATATTTATTTGACCACCTCACTGGGAATCGAACCCGGGACCTCCAGTACAGAAGCCGGGCGTGCTGAAATATTGTTTATTCGATAACAACAGCGCTTCTCCCTGAAGTAAGGCAGAGAGGATAGAAGGTACTAACAGATCCCTAGGATCCACTGAAAGAAGAAGAAGAAGAATAACAAGGAAATTGTTACATATTTTTTGATGAAAAGATCAGACGGATATGTGGTTAGATTTAAAATTTTAGTTTGTGTGAGTGAATAATTTAACCCTTTTATTAATTTAAAAATCCGTCTAGGTGAGTAGGGGCGAACTGATTTAGTATATTGCAGGCGGTCTCGTTGCTGTCACTCAAGACGTCCGTACGGCTCGGCTGTATTTGCTTTTGGCAGTCACCCAGTGAGAGGATGTTTCTGCCAGTGTCAAGTCTATTTATTAACAAATTAATATAAAAAAATATAATATTGCATACTGGTGGCACAGATATGCTTGCTCATTATCTTATCAAGACTGGCACATATAACTCCAAGATAGTGCGTAATCTGAAATTATAAAAAAAATAGTCCGATAATTTTTTTCTGGTGATTCAACGTTTTTTATGTAACAAAGATAAAAGGTATTAATTTTGATTTTTATACATTTTATTATTCAGCCGCATGGACACTGAACAGTTCAGGTGCAGTGTAATCTTGATCGTTTAATACGCGAGGAAGAGATGATTAGCGCTGGGTAATAATATTTTAATCTTAGAGGATTCAATTTACTCAAAGCACAGTGTCTGGTTGTGGTCCCGTGGTTAGTGTCGCGGACTCTTTTTATTTTATTTTATATTTATATTTATTAACATAAATTGTATACATTTATTTAAATCACAATTTTAAATATATTTAAAAAAAAAATTGCAAAGACCCATCAAGCCACCTTGTGTGTCTTACCGGTGGAGTTCTTTTTGAATACATTTTTTATTGTTTTTAACCATTTTAACCTAATTTACACACAAAAAGCGAGAAAAATTAATAATATTATATATTTACAATTTTCATAGAATTAACTCTTGATCATTTACCCATTCTTTTATTTCGCGTTTGTTCCATATTTTATTTTGACCTCTAACCTCCGTCGGCAACAAATTGAAAATGTTCGGAACGATATATTGCAGTGTTGGACTCCCATATTTATTTTTTAATCTTGAGTCAGTCTTAAATCAGAGTTTCTGGGTTGGAACCAACTCTACCATAATTTGAAACCTATTTCTAATAATGAGCCGCTTAGGCTCACAGAAATAGTATGAAATTGAAATATTTGTGAAAATAATAAAAACACAAATATTTATCTTTTTTTTAATAAAAATAAGTTATAGACGATCGAAACGGGATACGTCAATGAACCGATTTGTCTGGAATGCACAGATGTTTTAGATACTCTGGACCCGTATTATGCATTGATTTATACATGATAGACAGAGTTTACTGTATACTGAGTATACTGTACAGTGCAGTTGGTGAAGTAGTGGAGTGATGTGACAGTCTCGCTGCAGCGCCTACTACCTTCATTCTTCAAACCCTCATCCACACGCCAAGTTTTATTTATTTTTGTCGTTCTTTAAAGATTCATTGCATTTATTATACAATGAATCTTTGTCGGACGGGAGGAATATCTAATTTAACATGCTTAACCTATAAAAGATTGTATTAGCCTCGTGAAATGTTTTTAACAGCCGATATGACGTCACAGAAACGATAGAGTTATTTTAATGTTGGTGTGATTGCTAAATTATTAGCGGCTGTATTTGTTGATGTCTATGGTCCATTTTTATTTCTATTTTATAGGTTTATTTGATTGTTGTAGATATTGCAATGGCGTACATACGCCGTGTTTTGGGTGTGATCCTGTTCCTGGCGTGTGTTGGGCATGTTGTTCCTTACAAGATCCTTGTGATGGTGCCAATGCCCCAAAAAAGTCATTACAATCTAGGAAAAGGAATTGCGGACATACTCCACCAACGAGGACACGAGGTAAACAATTAATCCGTTACTCCTTTCAATTTCAGACGTGATAAAGCAACAAGGCAAAGTGATTTGGCTTAACATTTTCCCATCTGATGTATCATGATCAGATCAAACATGCTCCACCTTAGAACACTGTAAAGAAAAGAGCTAGCTCCAGCGTAACCTCCTTATCAATCGAAACTTCGATTCTGGTCTGCGCATCACAATAGTATCATGCTGCTTCTCTGTAGCGTCCAGAGCCAACTGTGGACTCACCCAAACTAGATGGTAGCATTCGCTATAGAAGGATGCTCAAACTATCATGGGTCGAGAGAGGCACACTTGTGTCCCTCAGGATGGGAACAGGTGTAGCAGTTGCAGTATACATAGCCGGGCTGTTGGCTCAGTGCCCAGTGGGACCATTCCCGAGGGATCTAAGGCAGGATACAAATAACCACAAACTTGAGTGAGAAAACGATAAAAAAAATACATCGCAAGTAGCCGCAAAAGCTAGCGCAGCGACACGACCACCGCGCAAGACGACCTGCTCACTCCTGGCGCTTCTAAACACGCTACGACCTACGACGCGCGCATACTCAGAGCACGGCATGCACGCACATACTGAGAAATGTTTGTGTACTGGTGATTTTATCCCCGATTTTTTACAAATAATTTATTTCCGTCGCTGCAAATGAATAACTTTATAGTATAATACTTTTATACATCATTATATTACAGAGGAATACAAAAAAAGTGAAATAAGGAAGGAATGCAAGGCTGAGATAAGCATTATCGATAAAATTAAGAAAGGTGTGTTGAGATGGTTTGGACGTGTAGAACGAATGAGTGAGGAAAGAACGGTAAAACAAATTTATGAGGCGAATGTTAGCGGGAAAAGAAGCAGAGGAAGACCGAGAAAAACATGGCACGATCAGGTATGCCAAATACTTGAAAGTGGTCAGGTTAGGAGTCGTAACAATCGGCGGGTATGTATGAGGAGATGCATGAACGTGGAAGAGGCGAAGAATGTTTGCAAGGACAGAGTGGTGTGGCGCTCTATTCTCTCTGCCTATCCCTGCGGGGAAGCGGCGTGATGGTTAGTTAGTTAGTTAGTTAGGAATACAAAAATTCTGAGCCCGTTTCTATTATAATTTATATTGATATTCTTGTGGGTACGCGGTTGGCCCAATGGAACTGATCACGGGCACACACGTCCACAATCTCCTCAGAGGTTGCAATTTATATGAAATGAAAACATGAAAAGAATAAATAATCGAACTTACTTGAAAATCCGCGTTTATTTGCACAAGAGATTTTGGTTTAACATTTTAAAAGTCGATTTGTAGTAAGTACGTGTCACCGGGAGACGGAGGTTAAAAAATTAAAGGCACACTTATGTGTCTAAATTGATTCAAGGTCACATTCGTCAACTGCTTCCCGTCAGAGAAAACGGCGTACAGAGAAATTGGCGTGCCCGAGCTAGTGGCTAACAAGGGTAAGTTAGGGTGGTGCACCGTTATTTTATCTTTTAATTTTATTTAATATAGTTACATTTTTAAGTACAACATAATACATTTTATAAACATTTATACATATGGCAAACTTACAGTTTTAGATTCGCTGTGCCTCTCCAAAAAAGAGACAGCGCTCTTGTGCTTGGAGAGGGACTTACACTCATGGTTTAAGGTTTAAATAATTAATGATATAATATTATTTTTTTATATGTTTTTCCAAGTTTTATTGAAGAAAAAAATTAATGGGCATTAATTTTTTTGGTTAAGAATTTTTATATCTTCTATTTTTTTCATTTCTTTAGGGAGTTTATTGAAATATTTAATTCCCAGATATTTGAAGTTTAGTTGAAATTGCTCAGTATAAATATACATATATGCATATTCAAACTCGGTTATAACGAAGATAATGGGACCGACTGAATTTGCTCGTTATAACCGTTACTCGTTGTATCCGGGAATAGAGAGACGTCTATGATATGCACAGCTCTTTAAATAGTCTAGAGCCAAGTTATGTACATTATATCACCATTCGAACGTCTGGCACACATTGCTTTGCCGCACGACCGTCTGAGAGATCGGGCTGTAAATTAGGAATTATGAATACATATATACCATCAGGTATGCCAAATATTTGAAAGTGGTTAGTCGAAACAATCGGCGGGTATGTATGAGGAGATGCATGACCGTGGAAGAAGCGAAGAATGTTTGCAAAGACTGAGTAGTGTGGCGTTCTTCTTTCTCTGCCTACCCCTGCGGGGAAGCGGCGTGATGGTTTGTTAGTTAGAATACATATATTTTGTTATTTCAGACGATTCCATGGTGAACTTCGACATGAGCAAGGGGTCGAAGGTTGCGCAAATGTTACGGGTCGACACGTGGGTCTCACAAATGGCGGAAGGAGTCCTCAGCAGCAAGAATATACAAAATTTCCTAAACGACGACTCGGAGAAGTTCGACCTGGTTGTCATAGAATACTTTATGAACCAGGCTTACGTCGGGTACGCGACTATTTCATATTTTCATCATAAAACCACTACTCCATATATGAACAGCTGCTATACTTAAACTGGCCACATTACGAAACAACTGCTAGGCATGTTGCTAGCCAGTTATGTTTTTAGAGGTCTGCCTGGGGGTCTGCGTCCTTTAGGGTTGCCTTGGAGGGCGATACGTGGAAGTCTGTCATCTGGTCTTCACCAGCCCTGTTTGCTACCTCACTGTCCGACCGATGAATCCCGTGTGTAGCGCCACACGTCGTTTATCTGGTAATAAGTTTGTATATTTAAATTATTTCAGACTTGGAGTCAAGTACAACTGTCCCGTGATGATGGTGTCTCCAAGCACGTTGATGCACTTCCTGGCGCGCTCGACGGGCAACCCGATAGCGCCGGAGTCTGTGCCCAACGTGTTCCTCAGCTTTACTAAACGGATGAGTCTCCTGGAGCGAGCTGCCAACACGGGAATGGTGATCTTCCTTGAAGTTCTGGACAGGTATGCGTATAAACCACATAAAAAAACCAAGCTAGGACACGAAATGCCGAACCGTCTTCTAGTGGAACGGAAGGCCTGTTGAGGACAGTCAACAGTCCGTCTTCTCCTGAGGAGTGCAACGTGGTTTCATGTTGTAGAGTTAGATATATTATTACGCATACATTACAGGTGGGTGCTGTCGCCGACCCAAGCGAGGATCTACAGCAAGTACTTCCCCGAGGAAGCGGCACGAGTGCCCTTCGAGCGGCTCAAGGAGCTGATCGGAGTGACGCTCGTCAACAGCCACCCTTCCATCGGGATAGCCCGACCTATGCTGCCCAACGCCATAGAGATCGGCGGATACCACATCGGGGACATACAGCCACTGCCGGAGGTCTCTACACGTGTGCTGACTAGCTCTCCAACCGGCCCTAGCTCTATAGCTATCTGCCACTCTGCTTTGCGTTTCAGGAGCTGCAAAAGGTCCTGGATGGCGCGAAGCACGGAGTGGTCTACTTCAGTATGGGCAGCAACCTCAAGAGTTCCGCTCTTCCCGCCGCCACGAGGAAGGACATCTTGAGGTCCCTCGCCAAGCTAAAGCAGACGGTTCTCTGGAAGTTCGAGACGGACCTTCCCGACAAACCCGAAAACGTCATCATTAGGAGCTGGATGCCGCAGACGAGCATTCTAGGTGTACTTTACCTACCGCACTCACCCATTCTATGCATCCTCTAAATATCCTCAAATCGCCTTCAAATGTTGCGTTTCTATCCATAGCAATCAGCGACCGGTAAAAAGTACATTAGTTTTTGTGGAAGATTCTGCGGAAAGATCTTATCTTACAAGATCCAGCTTGTGCAAGAGTTGAAACCGCGTGAATATTATGCGCGTAGTTCGTTAAATGGGCCAAAAACAATATTCAGCTTGATCCTCTTTTTCAACGCAATTTTCGTTCGCCGATGAGGCACATTTTTGGTTAAATGGATAGCCAATGACATAGGTCAATAAGCAGAATTGCTGAATTTGGAGTAAATATCCCAGAAACCTTTGTCGAGACGCCCTTACATATGTTGAATGTCACTATATATTGAAAGACATGCTGGCCAGAATGTTACGGTCGAAGAAAAAATAAATGAACAGGTGATCTGGTATTATTCATCGGACCATTTTGATGATGCGGATCAACTGATGCGGATCTTTTGAGTGACTGGATCAGGTTCGTCTTTAGGTGGTTAGTTGAACGAATCGCGGTTCTCGTTTCAGCTCACCCAAACGTGAAGATCTTCATATCTCAAGGAGGCCTGCTGAGTTGCACGGAAGCAGCATCGGCAGGAGTGCCTCTCCTGGCTATACCCATCTTCGGAGATCAGCACTACAACGCCAAGGCGACCCAAGAACAAGGGAACGGACTATTGCTGGCTTATGATAACCTCACCGAGACGACCTTGTCTTGGACTCTGAACGAGATGCTCACTAATCCAACGTAAGTACACGGGAGGTACGAGGCTACCTCTCTTCACATTCTTCAGGCATTCCTGCTTCTCTGCACTGTAATGTACCGCTATCTATGTTGCCCAAAGACGATGCGCACAGTGAATAATCTGTTTCCAGGTATGAACAAACTGCAAAGAAGATATACCGTCTCTACCACGACCGGCCGGTGAGCCCCAGAGACCTGGTGTCTTTCTACGCCGAGCACGTGATCAGGACGGGCGGGGCCAAGCACCTCTCCCCCCCGGAGCTGGGCCTGTGCTCCGCGCTGCTGCTGGACGTGGCGGCGCTCGTGCTGCTACCGCTGCTGGCGCTGCTGCTGGCGGCCGGCTGCCTCTGCAGGAAGTGCTGCGCCCGGAGGGCCGGACCGCAGCCCAAACCGCAACACAGCAAGAAGAAGAATTGAAGAAGCGTCTCGACTCACCGCGCCGGACTTGCCGGTCGCTCGTGCAAGGAAACAGTGTCTCGTGTCTCCCACATTTGTCAGCGATGAATTTTCTCCTTCTTCTTCATGTGCCATGTTAGGTCCCCCCAGTCGACTGTCGCTCGAGAGTGATTGTCCCTGTCTCGGGCAGCTCCAAACAGCGACTCCAAACCCGGCTATTTCCAAATTGTGACAGTCTGCAAACAATGCATGTTGTGGTTTTGTAAGATACGAGATATAACTCTCAGACGAGCGATTCGCCAGTATCAGTTATGCTATCAATTTTCTTGAAATAAATAAATTATGTTAAAATAAAAAATAAAAATTGTTACAGGATGATGTATGAAAAAGACCGACTCTTCGTCCCCACCCTAAGGATCCCTATGCCTATTAAAAGAGAAAGAATACTTCTGTACTTCTGTAAAGAGAGAAAAAAATAGTAATTACGAAACTTATAAATAAATACATTTGGGTAGTATGTTTTCTACTTATAACATAACATATACGGTACTTATAACATAAAGGGTCCGCCAAATAACTTTTTTTTTTCAAAAACAGGGCGCAAAACATCGAGTGTAGCTTCGGCTGTGTGGCACGTAGCGCCGTCCTGTTGAAACCAAATGTTGCCAATATCCTCCTCTTCAATTTTTGTGAACAAAAATCCGTTCAACATGGCCCGATAACGATCGCCATTGACTGTAACGGCCACTCCTTGCTCATTTTCAAAGAAAAATGGCCCAATTATGCCTCTGGACCAAAATCCGCACCAAACAGTGACTCGTTTTGGGTGTACCGGCTTTTCAATGTATGCGTGCGGGTTTTCTGTGCCCCAAATACGACAATTTTGCTTGTTTACATACCCGCCAAGATCAAAATGAGCTTCATCCGAAAAGATGATTTTTTTGGCAAAATCGGCATCTTCTGTAAGTCGATCGCAGGCCCACTCAGCGAAGCGAAAACGCATTGGATGGTCAGTTGGCTTCAACTCCTGAACCAATTGGACTTTGTATGGCGTCATACCAAGGTCTTTATGCAAAATTCGTCTCAATGATGTCTCCGAAATGTTCAATTGTTGAGAACGACGGTGAATTGATGTTGATGGCGCTTCACGCACACTTTCTGCCACAACATCGATATTCTCGGGTGTACGCACTGTTTTTGGCTTTTCACGCTTTGGTTTATCGATGAGGATGCCAGTTTCTTTCACTTTTTTCACAAGATAACGAACATACGGAGCTGACGGTGCTTCTCTTCTTCCAAAAACCGTACGCAATTTTCGCACACATTCTGCAACATTACCATGATTTTCAAAGTAATGTCGCAATATTTTCCAGCGTTGTTCAAGCGTATACACAACCATATTCGCTTAGCGGAAAGATAAAACTAATTATCTGTCAAATCAGACATGAGCTAAGTGTTACCATTCACGAAATAAGCACTAGTTGAAAAAAAAAACTTTAGATGGCGGACCCTATATATGGGTAGTATGTTTTCTAGGGATGGAAAGATTGATAAAGACATAGAAAGGAGAGTGAATGCTGGGAACAAAGCGAATGGTGCACTTAAATCAGTTATAGCAAATAAAAACCTATCAGCGGAAGCTAAACTGGCAGTGCACAACGGAGTCCTGGTTCCAACTCTAATGTATGGAAGTGAAACATGGAGTTGGCAAAAGGAAGGATGAAAGTAGACTGAATGCAGTCGAAATGCGATCTCTCAGAAGAATGCGAATAGTGAAATAAGGAAGGAATGCAAAGCTGAGATAAGCATTATCGATAAAATAAAAAAAGGTGTGTTGAGATGGTTTGGACATGTAGAGCGAATGAGTGAGGAAAGAACGGTAAAACAAATTTATGAGGCGAATGTTAGTGGGAAAAGAAGCAGAGGAAGACCGAGAAAAACATGGCACGATCAGGTATGCCAAATACTTGAAAGTGGTCAGGTTAGGAGTCGTAACAATCGGCGGGTATGTATGAGGAGATGCATGAACGTGGAAGAGGCGAAGAATGTTTGCAAGGACAGAGTGGTGTGGCGCTCTATTCTCTCTGCCTACTCCTGCGGGGAAGCGGCGTGATGGTTAGTTAGTTAGTTAGTTTTTTTATAAATATATATAAGACAGTGACTTAAAACCATAGTAGCACAAAGATACAAGTAAAAATTGAGTTAGGTAACAAAAAAAACAGAGACAGGTAAAATAAAAATAAAATCACACAGTGGTTCACTCTCAGAGAACAAAAAATGAAGAATTTAGAAGGACGGCCACGCGTTGCTGCGTCTCAGTCAGTTTCATCCAAACATTGGCATATTTTTGTAGCCTGCTAAAGACGGCTGTCCAAATTTAAAACACAGTAAGGGACATTTTTTTGTAGTAGATTTTTTTGCATTTATGGAGACTCTACTTAGTCCAAAAATGCAAAAAAAACCTACTACAAAAAAAGTGTTCCTTACTGTGTTTTAAATTTGGACAGCCGAAGAGCAGGCTACATGAAATCTTGAAATCACTTGAAAAGTTCAAATGATTTCAAACTGTCATGTGGTTGATGTTTATTGACAACATTTTGAGTGTGTCCAAATACTTGTTCACAAATCTGGATTATCTCCAATTACAGGAGTTAAATTTCATATTATTTTCAAATAAAATCCATTTGCAATGTTTTTACAACATTTTGAGTGTGTCCAAATACTCCTAGATTTTCTCCAATTACAGGAGTATTTTTCATATTATTTTTTGACATCTCATCAAAGATGAAGAAGAATATGGAAGTCTGGGCATTTACGGAAATACTTATTTATAATATTTGGACACTCAAAATGTTGTAAATAAATTATCTGGTCAAATTATAAGCTAAATGAATAAAAATTAAAATGATATTTTCTGGCGTTACTCATGTATGTGATTATAATCCAGGATTCGGACCTCACATACTGATATAAGAGTTTCTGCTCAATGAAAAGCTTCTTTTCATCTCACCAATAGATGTCTCTAGTGAAGTTCTATTGATTCAAGAACAAGGTTTCTTAATTGGTTCATAGTATGGAACTTCCAAGAATTTGAGTAGGTGGTTGTCAATAATGGGTAGAATTGGTGAATGTTACACGTGGCTACAATGGTCGTCAGCCCCGTAAATGCCCAGACCTTATATTCTTCTTCATCTTCGATGAGATGTCAAAAAAGAAAGAAGGTGAGATAAGAAGAAGCTTTTTACTGATCAGAAACTCTTTTATTAGTAATAATTTGAAAATAACTCCTGAAATTGGAGATAATCCAGATTTTGTAAAACAAGTATTTGGACATGTTATTTCTTCAGATATTTTACTGATTTTCAAATCGATATAACTTTTTACACGAGCAACAAATTAGAAAACTTCACACAAAAAATGCAGACTAAAACGTCACATTAAACCTTTCCCTTCCGGTGCTGAAATCAAACGCGCGTCCTGGTGTTGGGAAGTCACTACACAATAAAAAAAAATAGCCATTTTAAATCGTTAAAATACGGACATTCATAGCTAATCCCCTTAATTAATTATAAATGAAGTTAAAAATTATAATAATTTAGATTTATTTGCTGAAAACATTAAAAAACCATCTATCAACGCTCACGGAACAAGCATAGGTCCACTCTAGTCCAAAGCTCAAGAGCTACTGCCCCTAGCTCTCTAGCTTACCAGAGAACATTGAGCTTTGAGCTCCTCACGCTTGCACAGTGCAAGTATGCAAGAGTGAGATGCGAATATAGTGTCGCGGTTCCCGCACACTCTTCACGCGCTTTTTTATATATTTAATTACCTACGATGTACCGGATAAATTCTGATTATTATTAATATTATTTTTTAAATCAATGCGTAAATATGCTATTATACATTATCTTATCAAGACTGACACGTGTCCGTCCGACTCCGAGATAAGGCGTAATCTGTAATTACAATAAAATAGTCCTAACAATTTTTTCTGGTGATTCAACGTTTCTCATGTAGCAAAGATAAAAGGTATTCTTTTTTATTTTCATTCATTCTCTTATCCAGCTCGTTTGTTTCATTTAACCGTTGTCTCCACCCGATGGTGCATAGGACACTGAACAGTTCAGATGCAGTTTAATCTTGATCGAGAGATGATTAAACCTTGTTTTTAGTAATTTTATCTTAGAGTGAAAAATCAGAAGTTGAATCAGCGATAATGAATCTTTATCAGACAGGAGGAATATCTAATTTAACATACTCAACCTTTAAAGGATTACATTAGACTCGTGTTGTGTTTATAATAGCCGATATAATAAATATTTTCATTTATCATTTTCTTTTGGAAAATTTGCCTTCGAAAAAAACCTTATTTTCGTAAGTTGGCATTGAATGACGTCACAAAAACGATGGAGTTATTTTAATGTTGGTGTCATTGCTAAATGTTGATGTCTATGGTCCATCCTTCCACACCCCCCCTCCCCTCATATTTGTATAACACAAATGGTTGTGTAGTGATAAACAAACAATCCGCACATAATTTTTTGACATCTCATCAAAGATGAAGAAAAACATGGAAGTCTGGGCATTTACGGGGCTGACGACCGTCATAGGCTGGTTTAAGTGATCACTTTACACACGTGTAACATTTACCAATTCTACCCGTTATTGACGACCACACTACCCAAATTCTTGGAAATTGTATAAATATGAATCAATTTTTAGAAAACTTGTTCTTGAATCACTAGAACTTAACTAGAGACATCTATTGGTGAGATATAAAGAAGCCTTTTATTAAGCAGAAACTCTTATATTAGTATGTGAGGTCCGTATCCTGGATAATAATCACACACATGAGAAACGCCAGAAAATACAATTTTCATTTTTATTATTTGAGCTTATAATTTGACCAGATAATTTATTTACAACATTTTGACACACTCAAAATGTTGAAATAATCATATTTTATTTTTCCAGTTAAGGGTGGAGTTAGGTACCTCCATCCCGGTTAAGAACCACATATGAACCAATTTTGAAACATTGTTCTTGAATCACTAGAACTTCACTAGAGACATCTATTGATAACATCAATTGTAACTGTAATTGGAGATAATCCAGATTTTGTGAACTAGTATTTGGACACACTCAAAATGATGTATTCTTTTTTCATTGTAGGGATATTTTCTGGATTGCAGGGATCACATAGCGCACGATGACGTCAATCAGAGAAATATCGTATTTAGTTGCAATTTTTTCTTCGATATATATTGCATCTGCACACAAAATTCTGCTCATAACACAACTTCCTACGAAAAGTCACTTTATTCTCGGACGTAGTATAGCCGAGACATTGAAGGAACGAGGACACGAGGTAAGTTTATATTAATCTTTATGTATTTTTTACACCATATGTGGTTTAAAAACAAGAAAATGTAAATATTAATAAGTGTTGCTTTTATTGACCATATTTGAAGTTAAAATGTAATAATTTTGTGTATGTTAGCTCTGGTAATTATCTGAAAACGAGAAAAAACGAATCGCAAGCAAGCCGCAATAGCTGGCGTAGCGGCACGACCACCGCGTAAGACGATCTGCGCACTACTGACGCAATAAACACGTTAATACACACACGTATACACTTAAAAACGTTTGTGGACTGGTGATTTTATCCCCGTTCGTTTCATATTTTTTTTATTTCCGTCGCTGCAAATGAATTACTTTATATTACAATACTTTTATGTAATACATAAAAGTATTATAATATATATATATATATATATATATATATATATATATATATATATATATATATATATAATATATATATATATATATATATATATATATATATATATATATATAATATATATATTATATATATATATATATATATATATATATATATATATTATATATATATATATATATATATATAAATATATATAATATATATATATATATATATATATATATATATATATATATATATAAATATATATATATATATATATATATATATATATATATATATATATATATATATATATATATATATATATATATATATATATATATATATATATATATATATATATATATTATATATATATATATATAATATATATATATATATATATATATATATATATATATATATATATATATGTATATATATATATATATATATATATATATATATATATATATATATATATATATATATATATATATATATATATATATATATATATTATATATATATATATATATATTTATATATATATATATATATATATATATATATATATATATAAATATATATTTATATATATATATATATATATATATATATATATATATATATATATATATATATATATATATATATATATATATATATATATATATATATATATATGTATATTATAGTATATGTATTATAATAATACAAAAATTGTGAGCTCGTATCTATTATTTTTTATATTGACATTTTATTATTTTTGGACATCTCATCAAAGATGAAGAAGAATATGGACGTCTGGACATTTACGGGGTTGAAGACCGTCACAGGCTGGTTTAAGTGATCACTTTACACACGTGTAACATTCACCAATTCTACCCATTATTGTCAACCACACTACTCAAATTCTTGGAAGTTCTATATATATATATATATATATATGAACCAATTTAGAAACCTTGTTCTTGAATCACTAGAACTTCACTAGAGACATCTATTGGTGAGATCTAAAGAAGCTTTTTACTAAGCAGAAACTCTTCTATTAGTATGTGAGGTCCGAATCCTGGATTATAATAACACACATGAGAAACGCCAGATAATCTCATTTTCATTTTTATTATTTAAGCTTGTAATTTGTATAATATATATATATATATATATATATATATATATATATATATATATATATATATATATATATATATATATATATATATATATATATATATATATATATATATATATATATATATATGTATATATATATTCAGTCATATAGGCATATAGGCAGTCATCTAGTGAAAGGATGTTTCTGCCAGTGTCGAGTATTATTTTTATTTACAAACAAAAAAATAGAAAATAATAAAACAATTAATACAAAATGTCATAGTTTAAATGCGTTTAGCTCACAAACTAACCAACTAACCTTGAAAACCCTCTTTTGTGCCATATAGAGTTCTCTTCCTTCTCTCTTCCTTCCATGTTCGCTCCCTAGGTGGAGCATATGGCCAACACGAGTCGTCTCCAAGTCACTCTGTCACGCGCCATCTCCTCGGCTTCCTCCCAGGTCAGTCCGGCGTCTCGAAGTTCCGCTGAGTATAGTCGGTGAATAGTCGTCAGCGGCCTTCCGGGCGCCGGAATCCTCGGGGTCGGAAGAAGAGACACGAGGGGTTGATGCCCTCAGGTGGCATTCTAAGGACATGTCCCAACCATGTCCACCTTCTTCTCTTCAGGACTTCCAGTATGAGGGGCTGTTGAGTTCTTCACCTCACATCGTCATTCCTGGCGAAGTCATACCACTTTATACCCAGTATTCGCCTCAGGCATCTATTTTCAAAACTTGCTAGTTTCTTGCTTTGAGCTTTGGTGAGGTGCCACGACTCACATCCGTACAGCAGCACTGTTAGGATGCAGGCGTTAAAGATACGACACTTGGTTTTTGTCGAGTAAAGCAGTGAGTCCCAGACATTGCGCATTTTATTGAATATAGCAAAAGATAGTTTTCAGTTGACGAAAATTGATGAGGCGATGGGACATAAGGATTGTTAGGAAAGGTTCCACCGTATTAGTGAATACGGATTTGGAAGATGATACTCGGCCCTTATGCTAAAATCTATGTGCGTTTTTTTCTCAATTTCTAGGTGACTTATGCCACGACATATATCTCAGAAAAACCTATATGCAGGGAAATCGAACTGCCGAAACCAACGGGCTTTGAAGGTATTACACACACACACACATATACACACACACACACACACACACACACATATATATATATATATATATATATATATATATGTGTGTGTCCGTCTCCGTAGTGTAATGGTCAGCACGCTCGGCTACCGTTCTGGAGGTCCCGGGTTCGATTCGCAAGGGGGGTAAAATAAATATTAGTGATTTTTTCACTGTCATATTTATTCAATATTACCCTGGACTGGTACCTGAAGCGGAGGGCTGATCACCTTTCCTTCATGTGTAAACGATCAAGATAACACTGCGTTTATATGACGCAGTGCCCTATGCACCATTGGGGTGCGGATAAGGGTTTTATTTCTTTATATATATATATATATATATATATATATATATATATATATATATATATATATATATATATATATATATATATATATATATATATATATATATATATATATATATATATATATATATATATATATATATATATATATATATATATATATATATATATATATATATATATATATATATATATATATATATATTTACATATATATATATTTCTCTGATAGTTATTCAACATTGCCCCGGACTGGTACCTGAAGCCAAGGGCTGATCACCCCTCCTTCATATGGTAACGATCAATATAACACTGTGTTTATAATGCAGTGCCCTATGCACCATTGGGTGCGGATGAGGGTTTGGAAAGGTTGAAGAATATTTCCTCTGCGGAGTCCGTCTCTTTGAGTGCCATATCCACTATTTTCTGGGTTGGTATTTTTTGAGTTGGAATTTTTGCGCATTTATGTTAATAATATTTGTATATAACCACTCACCGAGACTTTTATGTCTACCAGTTTCGAGACGTACCCGTCTCTTCGTCAGGACAATCACTACTACGGCATGCAAACAATACCACCCTTCACCACCATAGCACCATTTACACACTTAAAACTACACAGAATGTAAAAAAAAGTAAATTAAAAAATTGTAATTTCTGGTTTGGTGATATCTTTCAGGAGAAACGCTGATCCCTCTGGAAGCGTCGTTCAAGACGAAGGTCGAGGAGCTGCTGAGGGCGCCACTGATGGCCAAGTTACTGACTGAGATGCCACTCGAAAGTGAGCAGTTCAAAGCCCTCCTGAGCAACAAGTCCGAACAATTCGATCTGGTCATGGTGGAGTACTTCATGAACGAGGCCTTGATTGGGTAGGTGATAAGGGCGTTCTATCTTCTCTTTTTCTTTGTATTAGGTCCCCCCAAAGTTGGCGATCACTATGGTAAAGCATCGCGATCCTGCACCGTCCGGAACAACTCCTTCAGTCCATTCATCCCGGTCCAGTCGCGGATGCTGCGAAGCCACGGTGTTCGCTTTCTGCCAGCTCCTCGGCATCCTTCTATGTTCCCCATCGTGGCATTCTATCGGTCATTGTAAACCCAGGGTCTTCTTCCTCTTGGCCTCAGCCTTTTTTAAGATGGGAATTGCATTTATTATTTACTTTGCTTACTATGTATAGTACTTTTTGTCCGCCTCCGTAGTGTAATGGTCAGCATGCTCGGCTACCATTCTGGAGGTCTCGGGTTCGATTCCCAAGGGGGGTAAAATAAATATTATAAAGTGATTTTTTCACTGTAATATTTATTCAATATTACCATGGACTGGTACCTGAAGCGGAGGGCTGATCACCTTTCCTTCATGTGTAAACGATCAAGATAACACTGCGTTTATATGACACAGTGCCCTATGCACCATTGGGGTGCGGATAAGGGTTTTATATATATATATATATATATATATATGTATATATATATATATATATATAACGTGGTAATATTTTCCTTTTGAAAATTAAGTGTAAATAATATGTAAAGTGGGTGTATAATAATAAAATAAACAATGTGTTGCTTTGTAATTAAAGTTTATTCTTAATTTGTCTTTATAATAATTTTTATATCTATCTATCTATCTATCTATCTATCTATCTGATTCTGACAGTTAATTTTTCCTATCGGATCTCTTTTGTTTAATTCTGTGCGACGCATGCGGCATCTGGTGGTAGAACTGTTTTATGTAGCTTTTTGTAAGTACTTAATAAAATGTATAGGTAGGTACCTAGTTATTTTATTACATCTCCCCCCTTGGGGATGAAAATTCATAGTAAAATTTTCACTCGTCCTCCGGATCATCTTCTTGTAGTGAAGGGACTGGTATAAGTTTAGTGATATGATAAAGTTTTTTTTTATTTTTTTTCTTTCTTTCTTTTTTTTCCTTCTTTTTTTTTTTTTTTTTTCTTTCTTGTTTTTTTTTTTTCTTTCTTTTTTTCCGTTCTTTTTTCTTTCTTTCTTTTTTTGTACTTTTTTTTTCTTGACCCTTTTAAAGTAGACACAGTTTTTCTCAATCCATTTGTTTTTTTCTTTTGAATTCCTTCATTTTTATTCAGATCTCTTAAAGTATCTTCTAATATAACCAAATGTACAACTTTTAATTGTTCATCTGCATTTTTATTCGATTCTAAAACTGGATTCCGGCTTAGACAATCTACTTCTAAATTCTTCTTTCCTGGAGTATATTTTATTTCATCTTTCGTAGAAGTTTTTTCTACTTTATTTTTATTTTCATTTTTCAAGCACTGTTTCTGTGTTATTTGTATGTCTTCATTTTTATTCTGATCTTTTGAAATATCTTCTAATTTAACCAAATTTACAACTTTTAATTGTTCATCTGCATTTTCATTCGATTTTAATACTGGATTCCTGCTTAGACAATCTACTTCTAAATTCTTCTTTCCTGGAGTATATTTTATTTTATCTTTCGTAGTAGTTTTTTCTACTTTATTTTTATTTTCATTTTTCAAGCACTGTTTTTGTGTTATTTGTATGTCTTCATTTTTATTCTGATCTTTTAAAATATCTTCTAATTTAACCAAATTTACAACTTTTAATTGTTCATTTGCATTTTCCTTCGTTTCTAATACAGGATTCCTGCTCATAAAATCTGCTTCGAAATTCTTCGAAAATCCAGAAAAGTCTGGAGTATATTTTATTTTATATTTTGTAGAAATTTTTTTCACATGATTTTTATTTTTAATTTTATCACTAGTTCTTAAATTTCCATGTCTTCTTTGATTATCTTCTAATCGTTTTCTTTGATCATCTTCTGATTTTTCTCTCTCACTTCGAACATATTGTAGTAATTGTTTTAATACATCTAATGTTTCATAATCCATTTCCAATTAACAAAATTGTCGTTTTATAACGTGGTAATATTTTCCTTTTGAAAATTAAGTGTAAATAATATGTAAAGTGGGTGTATAATAATAAAATAAACAATGTGTTGCTTTGTAATTAAAGTTTATTCTTAATTTGTCTTTATAATAATTTTTATATCTATCTATCTATCTATCTATCTATCTATCTGATTCTGACAGTTAATTTTTCCTATCGGATCTCTTTTGTTTAATTCTGTGCGACGCATGCGGCATCTGGTGGTAGAACTGTTTTATGTAGGTACTTTTTGTAAGTACTTAATAAAATGTATAGGTAGGTACCTAGTTATTTTATTACATATATATATATATATATATATATATATATATATATATATATATATATATATATATATATATATATACATATATATATATATACTATGTATAAGGTTTATAGATCAGTAGCCTTAACCTTAACCGCTGACTTTATTTTCCCGTATAAATTTTTAAATAATTATGTACATTGCCCAGAGCTTTTATCACTCATCAATTTTAGAGTCCCGGGAGCACAGACCAGATACAAAAAATATTTAAAATCCCTAAAATACGCAACAAGTCCTACGAAAATTCATTTTTAAATGGAGCTTGCGATATCGCAATATATGTGCACATATCGCTCACTCCTTTCAAGAACGTCATAAATCAAAAATCGTAAATTTTCAGTTGTGCATGTTTTAGGAATTCCGAGAAAATGTACTATATCCCAGCAAAAGCGGCATGTTTTTAACTTAATATTTACCCGCTACAGGGCAGAAAGTGTTGGTTTTTGCATTTTCAAGAAAATTTGTTTAATTATTTTTTTAAATATACTAAATATTTTTCAAATTGAGAAAAAACCTTCAGGTTTTACCTCAAAAGATCTGTTGCACAGTAAAAAGTTCAATAAGTGGCTTGATATTTATTTTTAATACATTGTATTATATTTTTAAACTTCAAAAACGTTCTCCTGAAAAATCAAGTATTTTGATTTATGACGTTCTTGAAAGGAGTGAGCGATATGTGCAATGTAATGCTTAATGAAATGGACATCAAAAAGAAAATATCTTTTATTTGATAAAAACATGTCATGTAAGTTTATTATATAATAATATAATAATAATAAAACCCTTATCCGCACCCCAATGGTGCATAGGGCACTGCGTCATATATACGCAGTGTTATCTTGATCGTTTACATATGAAGGAAAGGTGATCAGCCCTCCGCTTCAGGCACCAGTCCAGGGTAGTATTGAATAAATATTACAGTGAAAAAATCACTTATATTTATTTTACCCCCCTTGGGAATCGAACCCGGGACCTCTAGAACGGTAGCCGAGCGTGCTGACCATTACACTACGGAGGCGGACTTATCCTATTATATTATATATTATATATATATATATATATATATATATATATATATATATATATATATATATATATATATATATATATATATATATATATATATATATATATATATATATATATATATATATATATATATATATATATATATATATATATACAGTGGGTGGCCATATTATTAGGGACACTTCGAATTTCCTGTAATTTTCATTATTAAACGAATTTAATGAGCAATTAATTTGGTTTTTTGAATATTTTTTTATTGATTGCGGTGCTTTATTTAGAATTTAGAAACTTTATTATCATGGATATAATAATACCAATTTATTTTTATCATAAAAAGTGATTATTCAACAATTTCGAAAAATCTTAATTTTTAGTAATAACACCCTTTGCTGCGATTACAACCTCCTAACGTCAGGGCATACTTTTTAATGCAAATTTTTGCATTGAGCCAGAGATTAGGGTTATTTTGCCATACTCTGATAAGAGTTTCTATCATTTGCCGCTTGGTGGTGATGACTTCTTTAGCAATCTCACGTTTCGTTAGTTCCCAAAGGTTTTCAATGGGGTTCATATCCAGCTAATTCCCCGGGTAAGGCAAAACACAGAGGTTTTTTTCAGCCAAGAATATGATAACACTCTTGGCTTTATGGCACAATACCGAGTCATGCATTAACACATACTCTTCATCGCCAGGGAACCATTCTTGAGCCTCGGCTGGAGTCGACTTTTCAGTACTCGCTGGTACTGGTCTTGCCTCATGGTCCCTTCCATGATAAAGAGGTATCCCATACCCTTAAATGAGATTACGGACCACAACATTATGCTAACAGGGTGTTTTTAACTATCTCCGCAAGACAGTCTGGGTGGAATTTTTCTCCTGGGCGACGTCGGAAAAATGAAGTTTTTCCCACCAAAATTTTAAATGTTGACTCGTCCAAGAACCAGACCTGTAATGTATTACCATAATTGCAAAAATACATATATTTTTTATCTTCTTAATTTTTTATACGAATACAAGCCATAAATATTCGAATCCAGTCACAGTTACATTCCGGTGTTCTTTGGCCCATAGGAGTCGTTTTTTCTTCATGCCTCAGTCAGGCGTAGTTTTTTGGTTGGACGTCGACCCATTAGATTTACTTCAACTTACCGTCTCTGAACTGTCCTTTTGGATACGTTGATTCCTTCATCGTTTATCAACAGAAATCAACAACAATTAGACAATCAACATACTTTTTACGATTTTGGAAATAGATGTCCCTGATTTTATTGGCACCACGCGGAGTTGTGATGCTTTTTCTGCCTTTTTTTCTGACGCGGGCTGATTCTAGACGCAGGTTTTTATCAATTTTTCTTTTTATCCGATGGATTCCTGACTTCGAAACATCTGTTATTGCTGCTATTTTTCTCTGAAAATATGTGGAAAGAAGTAGTAAGGTTATAACTTCCCTACATTTTCTCGGAGAGATGTTTGAAGACTTGCCCATACATAAATTGAGAATATTATGGTTCAGTTCAAACTAAATTGAATTTTATTTAAAAATTAATTGAAATTAACGTATTGAATTATCGAAACTAATAAATTATTAAACAACACTTACGTTTTTATGGTCTTGAACTCAAAAAACTTACACAAAAATGGTTTTAAAAAATATTAACTGAGCTCACACCAATATCATTTTTCTCTAATCAACATCCAAATGAAAAAAAACTTACTTTTTTGGTATTCCACAGTATTGATACATCTTCAAAACAATAATTATGATACCAGCAACAAAAATACATAAGAAAAAATAATTATAACTAATTAATTTGACCAAAAAATCATTTAAACTTGAAAATTACCTAAAAGTACAAGTGTCCCTAATAATTTGGCCACCCACTGTATATATATATATATATATATATATATATATATATATATATATATATATATATATATATATATATATATATATATATATATATATATATATATATATATATATATATATATATATATATTTATATATATATATATATATATATATATATATATATATATATATATATATATATATATATATATATATATATATATATATATATATATATATATATATATATATATATATATATATATATATATATATATATATATATATATATATATATATATATATATATATATATATATATATATATATATATATATATATTACTATCTTATATCCATGTAGTTATACTTTTATGTACATGACAGTATATTTTTATTATAGACTACTTAAGTGAAAACCTCTATTTGGATTTTTTATTAAATTTTATTATACTATGTTTTTTTTGTTAAATATTCTGTTGGTTTTCCAAAAAATTAATTAATTTTTGTTTCTTCTAACTAAATGAAGATTTTTTGTTTGAATCTGTGTTGGGAACAAGAGGGATAATCTAGTGTGGGCCAATCGGGAACTTGTCAGCATTTGCTCATTGGTGGGAGGAAACCATGTAGAACTCCTCAGGAGAAGCCGCTCGCAAAGACTGCTGACTGTCCTCAACAGGCCTTCCGTTCCACTAGAAGAGGGTTCGGCAATTTATGTCTTAGCTTGGTTTATGGTAGCAATGTCATTCACTAGTTTTATCATGTATGATACTACTTCTCCTTAGGAGAAAGCGTACTGTTGACAGTCATCAGCAGACCTTCCGTTCCACTAGAAGAGGGTTCGGCATTTTGTGTCTTAGCTTGGTTTATGTTAGCAATGTTTTTGTCACTAGTTTTATCATGTATGATACTACTTCTCCTTAGGAGAAAGCGTACTGTTGACAGTCATCAGCAGACCTTCCGTTCCACTAGAAGAGGGTTCGGCAGTTTATGTCTTAGCTTGGTTTATGGTAGCAATGTCCTTCACTAGTTTTATCATGTATGATACTACTTCTCCTTAGGAGAAAGCGTACTGTTGACAGTCATCAGCAGACCTTCCGTTCCACTAGAAGAGGGTTCGGCAATTTATGTCTTAGCTTGGTTTATGGTAGCAATGTCCTTCACTAGTTTTATCATGTATGATACTACTTCTCGTGAAAGTTCCTTATGAACCATCACGGATCCAATATCGGATAGGTCCTTGCCCAGGCTCCTGCAACGAGCCTCCAGCTGTTATCTTTAAGGAGTATTTCTTCACTGGCTGATAAATTGCTGGGCTTGGTATTACCATACATTTTGATCTCTAAACGACTAGTACACGTTTTTAAAAGCTATGGCAAATCAAGATCATTCGCAAGGATCTGCCAGACGATTTTGCCCGTCACAATTGAATGTGAATTCACCAATGTGAATGTGTTTGTAGTATGTTGTAAATAATATTAACATTGTGAACAAAAGTGAAGGGAAAATTAAAACACCACTGTTTTGGTATGGTGAAGACCTAGACTTCTTCAGATATTCTTCTTCATCTATGTTGAGATGTCAAAAAATAAAATGATAATGTTTCTTTTTGCAGTCTCGGAGTAAAGTACAACTGTCCTGTGATTCTGATGTCGTCCGTGACCCTCTTCCATGGGCTCGCTCAGCTAACTGGGAATCCCACCTCTCCCCACGTGGTTCCCAACGTGTTCCTGAGCTTCTCAGCTAACATGAACCTGTGGCAACGGGCCGTCAACGTGGCGACATGGCTGCTCCAGGAGGCACAGGACAGGTAGGACCCAATGGTGACAAATACAGAGTCGTTGGAGAGGAGATGAATGTAGATCAGGATGTAATACAGCGAAGGTAGGTGACAGGTGGGAATGTATCATGGCAAAATGTATGTTTTTTTACAACATTGTATATCCAAATACTTGTTCACAAAATCTGGATTATCTCCAATTACAGGAGTTATTTTCATATTATTTTTTGACATCTCATCAAAGATGAAGAAGAATATGGAAGTCTGGGTATTTGCGGGGCTGACGAATATAAGAGTTTCTGCTTAATAAAAAGCTTCTTTACATCTCACCAATAGATGTCCATAGTGAAGTTCTAGTGATTCAAGAACAAGGATTCAAAATTGGTTCATATATATGATTCAGAGCATCCAAGAATTTGAGTAGTGTGGTTGTCAATAATGGGTAGAATTGGTGAATGTTACACGTGTGTAAAGTGATCACTTAAACCAGCCTATGACGGTCGTCAGCCCCGTAAATGCCCAGACTTCCATATTCTTCTTCATCTTTGATGAAATGTCAAAAATAATATTAAAATAACTCCTGTAATTAGAGATGATCCAGATTTTGTGAACAAGTATTTGGACACACTCAAAATGTTGTAAATACAGAGTCTTGGAGAGGAGATGAATGTAGATTTAATACTGGATACAGCAAAGGTATGACAGGTGGGAATGTATCATAGCAAAATATATGTTTTTTTTGTATTTATTTAAACTTCATGTACACAAAAGAAAATGGCGGGCTTATTGCTAAAAAGATATTTCTTCCAACTGACCAAAAACAGACTAGTGATATTGGTCAAAACGGTTGATACCATATATAGCTGTTTACATTTAGAGGTTTTTTTATAAAAATGGCAATTGTTTTTATTTCTTACATTACTTATTATGTACAAGGTTTATAGATCATTAAGCGGATTTTTGTTTCTTCTAACTAAATAAATATGTTTTTATCTAAATCTGTGTTGGGAACAGGAGGGATAATCTAGTGTGGGCCAATCAGGAACTTGTCAGCATTTGCTCATTGCTGGAAGGAAACCACGTACAGCTCCTTAGGAGAAAGCATATTGTTGACAGTCATCAGCAGACCTTCCGTTCCACTAGAAGAGGGTTCGGCATTTTGTGTCCTAGCTCGTGGAATCGAGTAGATAGTACTTGAACATTAAAAAATAACATAAATTACAAATTGATGATAATAAAGGCTTTTGTTTGGAGTGTTTTGTTGTATGGGTGTGAAACCTGGACCATCCAAAAGTACGAAAAAGACCGGCTTGAAGCATTTCAGATGTGGGTTTGGAGGAAGATGACCAAAACATCATGGGTCGTAAGGAAGTCCAAGGAAAAGGTGTTGCAGGACGTAAAAGAAAGAAGAGAGCTTATAAATGATATTTTGAAGAGGAAGGCCAAGCTAATAGGGCACTCAATTAGACATAGCACCTTTCTTAGCAACATCTTCGAAGGAAGAATCTTGGGAAAACGAACAAGAGGCCGCCCAAGAACTTCATACTTCCAGGATTTGAAGCGGCTCATGGACGTCTCCTCCTATTCGCAGCTCAAGAGGATGGCGACTGACAGAGACAAGTGGCTGACACAACAAGGCGCTGCCTTTAGAAGTTGATGATGATGATGATGATAATAAGGAAGGCAAAGGAAGAAGGGAGTTTAGGGAAGGAGGTAGAGGGAGGGGGTTTGATGGACAGTTAGGGTACTAATGATAGATAGTAATGTCTCAGACGCTTCTTAAAAGTTATTAGAGAAGGTGCATTTTTTACAAGGAGAGGTAATTCATTCCATAGTCGCGTGTAGTGACTTTTGAAACAGGGCATGCGGTCATGGGAAGGAAAAAAAATATATATTTATAATTTTTGAAAAAATAAATATATTTTTCGTCCGCCTCCGTAGTGTAATGGTCAGCACGCTCGGCTACCCTTCTGGAGGTCCCGGGTTCGATTCCCATGGGGGGTAAAAATAAATATAAGTGATTTTTTTCACTGTAATATTTATTCAATATTACCATGGACTGGTACCTGAAGCGGAGGGCTGATCACCTTTCCTTCATAAGTAAAACGATCATGATAACACTGCGTTTATAAGACACAGTGCCCTATTCACCATTGGGGTGCGGATAAGGGTTTTATTATTTATTATTAATTTTTAAAACCGTTTTATTATATTACAGCCTCTACTTCACACCAAACCAAAAAGAAATCTACAAGAAGTATTTCCCTGACGAAGAGAGACGAGTGCCGTACGAAGAGCTGAGGAGGGTGGTCGGTTTGACGTTCATCAACAGTCACCCATCCACGAGTGTCGTCAGACCTTTGCTGCCAAATGTAGTGGAGATTGGAGGATATCACTTGGGGCAACCAGCTCCGCTACCTCAGGTAACTGATCTTGCCTTGTCGACCCTAATACTATAGACTAGGCCTGGCCTAATCTATAGTATTAGGATCGATGACTTAAATTTTTCCCAAGGGCCGCATAAAGACATTAGAATTTTTTATAATAATAAATTACATTTATTGATTCTTGCACGCATTCCACCTTGCTAGTAAAAAATTCTAGCTAACTAACTAACCATCACGCCGCTTCCCCGCAGGGGTAGGCAGAGAGAATCGAACGCCACACCACTCTGTCTTTGCAAACATTCTTTGCCTCTTCTACATTCATGCATCTCCTCATACATACCCGACGATTATTACGACTCCTGACCCGGCCGCTTTCGAGTATTTGACATACCTGATTGTGCCAAGTTTTCCTCGGTCGTCCTCTGCTTCTTTTTCCGACTACATTCGCCCCATAAATTTGTTTAACCGTTCTTTCTTCACTCATACGCTCCACATGTCCAAACCATCTCAACACACCTTTCTTAATTTTATCGATAATGCTTATCTCAGCCTTACATTCTTTCCTTATTTCATCATTCGAACATCTATCAAACATCGTTTTGCCACACATTCGTCTGATGGATCGCATTTCGACTGCATTCAGTCTGCTTTCATCCTTCTTTTGCCAACTCCATGCTTCGCTTCCATACATAAGGGTTGGAACCAGAAATCCATTGTGTACTGCCAGTTTAGCTTCCGCTGATAGATTTTTATTTGCTTAAACTGATTTTAGTGCACCATTCACTCTTTCCCAGCATTCACAAAAATTCAATGCGGCTATATCCGCTACAAAAACCAAGAGCATGTTGTTTTCTCGGATCCCAGTGGGATGTAGCGTGACTGTGGATGGCGTCTCGGTTGAGCAGGTGTAAAAGTTTAAATACCTGGCTGTGGACCTGTGTGGTCAAACGGATCTGCGATGCGAAGTGATGGGGCAAGTGAACAAAGCTGCAGCCATCTCGGTATGCCTGAAAAATGCTATATGGAAAAACCCTGAGATGAAGATCGGCAGCAAAATCAAGATCTTATTTATTTATTAACTCGGTTTTAATTTATGTATTAATTTTAAATCAAACACATATTTTTTGAGTCTACTAAGTTGTATTTTATTAACAAAAAACACATAAAAAATATGGCCATGTCAATAAATTCTTCCTTTCCCAGAAAATAAATATAAGGGTACATACCTACATCCCCCATTAGCTACTGTTGTCTCCCATAAATTATTGCTGCACGTGTTAAAACTGTCACTTAGAATTGTATAGCTACATAAGGACCGTAGTCCATTTGATCTTCACATTCGTTTGATAATGCCCTAACAAGGCGAAACAATTGTCACAATATAATTTTTTATGTGTTTTTTGTTAATAAAATACAACTTAGTAGACTCAAAAAAATCTGTGTTTGATTTAAAATTAATACATAAAATCAAGATCTATAAAACTTGTGTCCGACCCATCATAACGTATGGAATCCAAAGCAGAGCGGACACCGCTGCCACAAAAAACGCGCTTAGAGTGTCAGAAATGAAGACTCTGAGAAGCATAACAGGCAAGAGTCTTCGAGATAGAATCAGGAATGCCAGGATCAGGGAAATATGCGAGATCGAAGATATCGTTAGGTGGGGAAGGCAACGAAGGAGACAATGGTATGCGCGTGTGAGGAGAATGGAACCATCCAGACTCCCCCGCATCGCACTGTACGGCCAACCCATACAGTGCGATGGGGGGGAGGGGAAAGAGATGGGTCGATAGCTGGGAATCGACGTCGCAGGAGGCTGATCCCTCCTTAAAACAGGCCGCAAGGCCTATAATAAGAAGAAGAAGAAGATTTTTTATAAGTACATATTATAAATAATTTGAATGCGGAGGTAATAAAGTACAATCATGGTCATTGCGAAGAAAGAAAACATAACTACGAACAGAAGTGAGTAGAAAATACACATTGAAACAACAAAAATGTATTGGTAAAGTAAGAAACGCCCGCCTCCGTAGTGTAATGGTCAGCACGCTCGGCTACCGTTCTGTAGGTCCCGGGTTCGATTCCCAGGGGGGGTCAAATAAATATAAGTGATTTTTTCACTGTAATATTTATTCAATATTACCCTGGTCTGGTACCTGAAGCGGAGGGCTGATCACCTTTCCTTCATGTGTAAACGATCAGTTAACACTGTGTTTATATGAAGCAGTGCCCTATGCACCATTGGGGTGCGGATAAGGGTTTAAAAAAAAACAAAAACAAAACAGTATAAGTGATTTTTTCACAATAATATTTATTCAATATTACCCTGGTCTGGTACCTGAAGCGGAGGGCTGATCACCTTTCCTTCATGTGTAAACGATCAAGATAACACTGCATTTATATGAAGCAGTGCCCTATGCACCATTGGAATGCGGATAAGGGTTTTATTATTATTATTATTAAAGTAACAAACACTTTGAAAATTTTTAACAGTCAATATTTTTAATTAGGACACATAGATCAAACGATATTCACATTTTATTTTATTAAAAATCAATTTATAAATGACCACTCAGTTTGAGATTTGAGTTTCTCTTCGCATACCTAATTTTTCTAATTCTATTTCAATACAACATTTTGAGTGTGTCCAAATACTTGTTCACAAAATCTGGATTATCTCCAATTACAGGAGTTATTTTCATATTATTTTTTGACATCTCATCAAAGATGAAGAAGAACATGGAAGTCTGGGCATTTACGGGGCTTACGACCGTCATAGGCTGGTTTAAGTGATTACTTTACACACGTGTAACATTCACCAATTCTGCCCATTATTGACAACCACACTACTCAAATTCTTGGAAGTTCTATATATATGAACCAATTTAGAAACCTTGTTCATGAATCACTAGAACTTCACTAGAGACTTCTATTGGTGAGATGTAAAGAAGCTTTTTATTAAGCAGAATCTCATCTATTTCAATACTTGAAGTTGCACACTTTCACTGGTTTTTGAGATTTTTTGAGATTGCGTTAAATTGGCAATGCTGAGGAGCATGCGAACAGATATTGTTCACTGTTTTTATAACACCATGCATGACTTGGCTCATAGATAATACTTGAGGGCATACATTTTGTTGATGCATCAAACCGTGTATCACAAATATATCACTGGTTTAAAAATATATTCCTCGTGCATGGCCGCGGGCCGCACGTAAGGGCGTCGCAGGTTGGCCACCCGTGCCATATCTATATACCTGAAACGGAGGGCTGATCACCTTTCCTTTATGTGTTAACGATCAAGATAACACTGCGTCTATATGATGCAGTGCCCTATGCACCACTGGGGTGCGGATAAGGGTGTGAATAAATAACTAAATATGAAACCATGAAACGCGTACTATTTTCACTGTCAAGAAGGCACATCTTTTTTTAACCCTCGTTTGATATTTGATGCAGGATTTACAAGAAATTCTCGACGGCTCTCAACATGGAGTCGTCTACTTCAGCATGGGCAGTTACATGAAGAGTTCCCGATTTTCCCCTTCGATGAGGAAAGACGTTTTGAACGCCTTGGCCAAGTTGAACCAGACGGTTCTCTGGAAGTTCGAAGCCGATCTTCCGGGGAAACCAGACAACGTCATCATCAGGAGCTGGATGCCCCAAACAAGTATTCTAGGTAATAATAATATTAACAATCCCTTCCCGGTGTTGTGTACCTTGTACACATTGCTTCTAATAACCATAATATCTCTATACAAGATATACTTTCAAGAACGTCATATATCAAAAAACTTGATTTTTCAGGAAAACGTTTTTAAAGTTTAAAAATATAATACAATGTATGAAAAATAAATATCAAGCCACTTACTGAACTTTTTACTGTGCAAAAGATCTTTTTAGATAAAACCTAAAGGTTTTTTCTCCATTTGAAAAATATTTAAAAAAATAATTAAACAATACATTTTCTTCCAAATGCAAAAACAACACTTTCTGCCCTGTAGCGGGTAAATATTAAGTTAAAAATATGCCACTTTTGCTAGGATATAGTACATTTTCTTGGCATTCCGAAAACGTGCACAACTGAAAATTGACGATTTTTGATTTATGACGTTCTTGAAAGGAGTGAGCGATATGATAAATACAAGGCTAATATTTTAGGTATTCCTCCATAACATATTAACGCATTCATTCAAAAAATAAAATTATTAATAATCAGAATTTATCGGGTACATCCGAGGTATTTTGTGAATATCGGAAACAAATTTGCGTGTAAACAGCGCGCGAAGAGTGTGCGGTAACCGCGACACTATATTTGCAGCTCACTCTTGCATACTTGAACTGTGCAAGCGTGAGGAGCTCATAGCTCAATATTCTCTGGCTAGCTAGCGGGTAAGCGCCAGTGATGTTTCTGCGTGTGGCGTGCTTTATAAGTATACGAGCATGTCATAACGTGTTTACTCCGCCATTAGTGAGCAGATCGTCTTACGCGGCGGTTGTGTCGCTACGCTAGCTATTGCGATGTGTTTAAAGAAAATATTTTTCTGAAAATTACAGAATTGTTACAATTCAAATTCAACTATGGTTAATAAAAAACAAAATTTAAGAATAAAATCATTTTTCCAGTTTTTAAATCACATTTTCGTATGGTGTATAAAATACCTGTGCAGGCGGAAGATTTTAGCGCCATGAAGGAAGGGTTAAACTAACTAACTAACCATCACGCCGCTTCCCCACAGGGGTAGGCAGAGAGAATAGAACGCCACACCACTATGTCTTTGCAAACATTCTTTGCCTCTTCCACGTTCATGCATCTCCTCATACATACCCGCCGATTATAACGACTCCTAACCTGACCACTTTCAAGTATGGCAAGGAAGGGTTAATGTACTTCAAATATTGTATCCAGACTTACATTGAAAGCTGTCCCACCGCATGCCCAGATCTGATACAGAATCATCTAGGCTTCCTGACAGTTCTGCTCTTGATAAGCAATTTTTTGTTTTGAACTAAGTCGCGAAATTGATTGAAAATGTGAAACAAAATAAAATTGTATCCCGATTTTACTGTGAATTTACATTTAAAAGCTTTCAATATACCTGTCACTGCCAATCTAAATAAATACAAGATTGTAAGTCCATCACCAAATTTTCTAGAAGTACCCCGGTGTAGGCAGTGAAAGGGATTAGCGTTTAGTTCAATTAGTCAGCTAAATAGCTTATCCAGACTTACAGTAATAGATACGAGACTTCCTTCTAGGGCACGAGAAGGTGAAGCTGTTCATATCCCACGGAGGCCTGTTGAGCTGCACCGAGGCCGCGGCCGCTGGAGTGCCCATCCTGGCCATACCCATCTTCGGGGATCAGGCGCACAACGCCGCGACCCTCAGCCAGCGAGGGAACGGGCTGACTCTTGCGTTCGGCAACATCACCGACGCGTCGCTCTCATGGGCTCTCCGAGAGATGCTGGACAACCCAAAGTGAGAAAGGATGCTAGCAACACCCATTTGGGATATTTTTACTTTTTAAATTGATTTCTTCTTTTCTAGATCCCAAGGATCTTGATTCCCAACTGTCTTTCCACCTTTTTGGAGGTCTGCATCCTTCAGGGATTCCTTGAAGGGCGATACGTGGAAGTCAGTTATGCCATCTGACATCTGACATTCTGTTTACATGATCATTCCAGTATCGCCTGCGTTGTCGTCCCCACCTCATGTTATCCTCAGTCTTAGACATGCTCCGGATGCCGGTATTCCTTACTCGGTCTCGCAATGTGTTTCCGGTTATGGATCGGAGAGTCTTATTTTATATATTTAATATAATTACATTTTTTATACAACTTCGTACAATTTCTATACATTTCTACATATCATATCTTATAATTTTAATTGCGCTGTAAATGGCCCGTAAATGACCAGACTTCATATTCTTCATCTATGTTGAGATATAAAAAAATAATTTATAAATAATTCCCAGTCGGAGACAATCCAGATTTGTGAACAAGTATTTGGACACACTCAAAATGCTGTAAATAAATTAACTGGTCAAGTTATAAGCTAAAACAATAAAAATGAAAAGGATATTTTCTAGCGTTTCTCTTGTATGTGATTATAATCCAGGATTCGGATCGCGCGTACAAATAAAAGAGTTTCTGTTCAATAAAAAAGCTTTTTTCATCGGTTAGTCAATAGATGTCTCTAGTAAAATTCTAGTAATTCAAGCAGTATGTTTCCAAATAAAATTAAATGTTAATTTTTACAGGTATATGAATGCGGCTAAAGCAGTTAAGGAACAATTTCACGACCGTCCGATGAGTCCGAGAGACCTGCTGATATATTACACGGAATACGTTATCAGAATGGGGCCAAGCGATCACACGTCATCGCCCCAACATTCCCTATTTTCATCGCTGTTGCTGGATGTTGCTCTTATCCTGTTACTTCCAACATTCGCTGTCATTACTTTAATATTTGTCCTTTGCAAAAAGGTGTGCTTTAAAAGCAGAAGTATAAAAGCAAACGAATCTAAGAAAACTAATTAAATGAACTTTCCGCATATGAAGGTTGTAATTTATTTTTTTTACCTTGAAGTAGCATTTATTATTCTTGTTACTGCGGTATCCGCTGTACTGGTCGGGGTTGTGGAGGCGTCTGTGTGCCGCCCAAAGTCGGGTCGCAATCGGATCTAGCTGACGAACTGACTAACTACTAATCCCTTTCACTATCTACACCGGGGCATTTCTAGAAAATTTGGTGGTGGTTTTACAGACTTGTATTTGTTTAGATTGGCAGTGACAGGGATATTGAAAGTTTTTAAATGTAACTTCACAATAAAATCGCGATACAATTTTGTTTCATATTTTCTATAAATTTCGCAACTTAGTTGCTTTGCAACAGGTCTGCCAGGAAGTCTAGATGCTACTGTATCAGGTCTGGGAATGCGGTGGGACAGCTCTCAATGTACCTCGCTTATTATTATAGAGAAGGTCTGTCAGGAAGCCTAGATGCTTCTGTTCTGTATCAGGTCTGGGAATGCGGTGGGACAGCTCTCAATGTACCTAGTATCTCGCTTATTATTATAGAGAAGGTCTGTCAGGAAGCCTAGATGCTTCTGCATCAGGTCTGGGAATGCGGTGGGACAGCTCTCAATGTACCTAGTATCTCGCTTATTATTATAGAGAAGGTCTGTCAGGAAGCCTAGATGCTTCTGTATCAGGTCTGGGAATGCGGTGGGACAGCTCTCAATGTACCTCGCTTATTATTATAGAGAAGGTCTGTCAGGAAGCCTAGATGCTTCTGTATCAGGTCTGGGAATGCGGTGGGACAGCTCTCAATGTACCTCGCTTATTATTATAGAGAAGGTCTGTCAGGAAGCCTAGATGCTTCTGTATCAGGTCTGGGAATGCGGTGGGACAGCTCTCAATGTACCTCGCTTATTATTATAGAGAAGGTCTGTCAGGAAGCCTAGATGCTTCTGTATCAGGTCTGGGAATGCGGTGGGACAGCTCTCAATGTACCTCGCTTATTATTATAGAGAAGGTCTGTCAGGAAGCCTAGATGCTTCTGTATCAGGTCTGGGAATGCGGTGGGACAGCTCTCAATGTACCTCGCTTATTATTATAGAGAAGGTCTGTCAGGAAGCCTAGATGCTTCTGTATCAGGTCTGGGAATGCGGTGGGACAGGTTTCAATCTTTAAATTAAGATACGGTGCTATTTAGGTGCAGATAGAGGCCAAACAAATTTTATTAAAAAAATTATAAAGCAACATTTTAATTGAAAAAAGCTTATTTAATAATGGATATAATATCATTGAGTTTCTGTTAATTAAACGTATGAATAATACGTAACTTAGAAAAGCTATTTTTAAATTACAGTACAATATTTCGGGTGATGTCAGTATAAAGTTAACCGCGTTCACATTTTCTTATGCAGCAAAAGATTACTGACTAGTTTAATATATCTGATCATGTTGATGGGTGAGTGTGAGTGAACTGGTGTGTTCTTAACGAGTCCCTCCGAGAACATTTATATGGACATTGCGAACATGAAAACGGCTTCTCTTCGGTATGTGTTAACACGTGTTGTTTTAATGATTCCTTCCGAGAACACTTATATGTACACTGAGAACATGAGAAAGGCTTCTCACCAGTATGAGTAAGCATGTGTGAATTCAAATACCTTTTCATGGAACATTTATATTCACAAATTAAGCAGGAATATGATTTTACTCTATGAATCAACACGTGTGACTGTAAATGCTTTTTAAGAGAACATTTATAATCACACTCTGAACATGCGAACGGTTTCTCACCAGTATGAATAAACATGTGCAGTTTTAACGAGTCTTTCCGGGAACATTTATATGCACAGTGTGAACATGAGAACGGTTTCTCCCCACTATGAGTTGACATGTGCAACTTGAGCGATAATTTTTGTGTAAATTTATTTGTGCACTGTATACATGAGAACGGTTTTACGCCGGAGTGAGTTACCAAATGTGCCTCTAAATACCTTTTGTCTGAACATTTATAGTCACATTCTGAACAGGAGAATAATTTCTCACCGGAATGAGTTAACACGTGATTTTTTATGACCTCTTTACGCGAACATCTAAAGTTACATTCGGAGCATGAGAACGGTTTCTCCCCAGTATGTGTTAATACGTGCCTATTTAAATCACGCTTTTGGGAAAATGTAAATTTACACTCAGTACAGGAAAACGGTCTCTCACCAGTGTGAGTAAACATGTGCCTATTTACAGCACTCTTCTTCGTAGAACTATAATTACACTCGGTACACGAGAAACGTTTCTCTCCAGTATGAATCAATATGTGGTTTTTCAATACATCTTTCCGCGAACAAGTGAAATTACATTCGGAACATAAGTACGGTTTTTCACCCGTATGAGTTACCATATGTCTTTTCAAATCGTTTTTCTTTAAACATGCATATTTACATTCAGCGCAAGAGAATTTTTTTTCCATTGCGATGCTTTTGTTATTGTTATTTTTCAAATTATTAGATTTTTCTTCTGCTTTCCTTTTACCTGCAAAGTAAAAAAAGGCGATAGTGACATTACACAATAAAATCGCGGTAAGAACTTGTCAAAGAGTCAAAAGACAGGGAAAAGTTATAAAATAATTGTATTTAAAACGAAAAAATAAAGCTGTAAGATATTTATGGTAATCACGTTTTCGTTGAGACAGAGCGGAATTGTGTGTAAAGTAAATTATTTATTTGAAGTCATTAAATATTTTAATGTTTCTTCTAACTTATAGCGAATACGGTATTACAAGCAGTACTGAAATAAGGCTTCCAGATATCAAAATCATAGCCTCGCGTTGTTGCGATTATTTCGGGACTTAAGAGGTAGGATATTTGGGATAAAAAGCGAACTTGTGCTGGATGAAGGGTTGATTATACTAGATCGAAGAACATCTTCAATCTACAATTCTTAACGCGAAGGGCTCACTTCTTTCCCCGCGAGACCAAACCATACTCAGTATCATTCATTCATTCAAACCCTTATCCGCACCCCAATGGTGCATAGGACACTGCATCATACAAACACAGTGTTATCTTGGTCGTTAACACATGAAGGAAAGCCCTCCGCTTCAGGTATCAGTCCAGGGTAATATGGAATAAATATGAAGAGTGAAAAAATCACTTATATTTATTTGACCCCCTGGGAATCGAACCCGGGACCTCTAGAACGGTAGCTGAGCGTGCTGACCATTACACTACGGAGGCGGACAAGTATTACCCGACTACTATTTTATATTTTTGAAATCTGAGCCACTTGCAAACTGTAGCAGAAAGTAGTAATACTTACTAGAGTCATCTAGAGTGTTCTGAGAGGATTCTTCTTTAATGTCAGGATGATGAATATCTATTTTCGTGTACATCATTCTGCTAGGCATTTCACCATCTTGTAGTTCAGTACTGGGTTCCGGTTTGGCTGACTTCCTCCCAGTGTGCAGAGTACCGCTACATTCACCATCGTTGCCTTCTTCAGCTTTAATAACAGAAGCTTCAGGGTCGATAATTTTAGATAATGATAATTCTTTGTAACACCGTGTCGAATTAGATTTTTCTATCCCAGATTCTGGTTTACTCTCGAATACTTTGAGACACGATGTCCCTTCCCTAGTCTGGAGAGTATCGTCATAACTTTCTGGTTCCAACTTTACAATGGGAACTTCTGGATACATAATATCTTCCTTTATACTTGATACATTTCCTGGAATAATACTAATAACGCCATCACGCTCGACTTCCCCAGCAGACGCATCACGCGGTTCAACCTTCACTGGAGCGAGCTCCATCTTTGCTTTAGACACTCATCACCTGCAAATATAAATACTCTAGAGACCACATTAATACAAACGATGATTTACTAACTAGACTATACAATATATCTCCGTATGTTTTATATAAAAGCACCTGTCAGAAAACACAACCGATTATGGTGTCGATGTTTTATATTTACTTATATACAAAGCTTCGTGCTTATAGTACATTCCGCCCGTGCTCCGCCGATTCACATTAATATTAATTTTCTGCTATTCATTTAGATATTTTACTGCGGCAGCAAAAAAATGTAGATGTCCCGGTACCTGATAATTGTCCTTAGCGGCTGATTATCGCTTGATAATTCGCAGACATCGATATCAGTACACGAATGACACGTTCAATGCAAAGAGAAATGGTGAGAATTTTGATGTTGTCATAGTCAAAAATATATGTGTGGGTAGAGCAAAAAGTACTTACCTCTCAGGTACCTAACGGAACAATTTCTGCCCTCTACTTAGTACAAACCAACATGCATATTTGAGCGAGTGTTTTTGCCTAGAATTTTCACTCATGAATTACATGAAATTATAGTAACTTTAAACATAAAGAGTAAATCCACTCACAAGTAGGCATAGGCTATGAAACTTTTAAAGTTGAAGCCTGAGTAGGGACATGATAAACGGTGTTGCATAAGCCGTAGCTAGATTTCAGAGTCACTTGGACGTTAGGTAATTCAAAAAAAAAAAAAAAACATGCATATTTGTGATATCCACCTAATGGTAAGTCCAGGCGGAAGTATGCTATAATTCTAAAACTAAATACAAAAGGGTTGGAATCAGTACTCCATTGTGTAGTTTAGCTTTCGCTTATAGGACTTAATTTTATATAAATGAACTCACTACACCATTCACTCTTTTCTCAGCATTCATCCCTAGAAACAATACAAATATACGAAATCATCTACTTTGTGTGGCACCAAAGCCGGGCACCGCACACTTTAGACTGCAGATAGGGGTTGGTCGTGTCTGCTGCAGCTGCAAAGAGCTCTTTGCTTCCGGGAAACCAGAAGTTCTGATCCGGCGGCGGAGGTCGAGAATACTCTAATGTCCGGTAGGTATTGGTTCGTAGTCGGTGGTCGTTGCGAAGGTCAAGTCCAGGGGCGAATCAGTCCAGGAGAAAAGAGAAGGGTAGAGCGGGCGGAGAAATGAAATAACAAAAAAAAGAAAAACAAAGATACCGGGCGGAGTCCGTGTTTGGGAATCTCATCGCCTCCTCCGACCACTGTCCGTTTCACTACATGCGGCCCGCGACGAGCGTAACGTAAATAGGCGGGGCTTCCTCTCAGCCGCCCAGTCGGGCCGAGTTTTATGCAGTGACAACATCTCTTAGTGCGGGTAGCGTCGTACCCTATATATTTTACATACAATTATATTAAATTATTCTAAACTACTTTAGAAATATATATATATTCCAGTCGTTGGGAATAGAGACAGCTACATTACTTAGAGGTTTGTCAGTATCCAATTCGAACCCCGCCCACTCCTTTCGTCCTACGAGTATATAAGTTGACTCATTAATATGTCTTATTCTAGTGCATGTTTAACCTCGGCTCGTAACGCATGTCTGTGTTGAAAACTGTAGTGCATGTTGGTCTTCGGATCGACCAAAAATCACATGTGTTAGACATTTTGTGTAGTTTTGAGTGTGTAAATGGTGCTATGGTGGTGAAGGGTGGTATTGTTTGCATGCTGTGATAGTGATTGTCCTGACGAAGAGACAGGTACGTCTCGAAACCAGTAGACATAAAAATCTCGGTGAGTGGTTATGTACTAATATTAGCAACATTTTTGAAAAAAAATAAATAAGTAAAAATGACTAACCACAAAGTAAATGCTTTAAATATTATTGATATTGAGAATTGAAATAATGCTTTCAATTTTTTTAAATTGCAAAACGGCACGAGAATCCCTTCATTCTGGCTTCAGCCGAGGTCACATTTTAAGTCACAAGTCTCAATAAAAAAACATGTTTTTACTTTTGGTATCAAGTTTCTTTATTAAGAATACACCATTCCAAAAAAAATATATATAAACATACCAAAATTTTAAAGTTTTTCGTAACGTAGATATGTGGAAAATAACAATAAACTTATGGTTTAAAAACGATTAAAAATTAAATAAATAAATATAAAATTAACTGTCTACGATATTTTCTACTAATTTAAGTCTCTTTTATTTTTGCAATAAGCCACAAAATCGGTCCAATCGTTTGAATTGAAAAGAAAAGAATTGAAAACAAATTTTGTAGATTGTTCGTATTATTTCGTTCGCATTTAATGCTAATTGTGTAAATTTTTTTTGTATAAATTTCGGAAGATTTTTTGTCTTATATTACATTTAGTTAAGTACCTTAAACAATTATTTTTAAATATAAAAAAAAAACTAACATACATTAGTAATATATAAGGCTTAAACTATACATGTTTGCGATGTACATTATAAGGAAATACATAAAATTGTACTGGAAAATATACGTGTGAGTGGGTGATGATTACGTTTGTCGAAATTTAAAAATTATATAAGTTAGTTATTGACCGCTTTCATAGTGCAATGGTCAGCCCGCTTGGCTACCGTTTTGGAGGTCCCAGGTTCGCTTCCCAGGGGGGGGGGGGACAAATAAATAATAAATTTAAGTGATTGTTTCGCTCTAATATTTATGCAATATTAACATGAACTGGTACCTGAAGCGGAGGGCTAATCACCTCTCTTTTACGAGATAACGATCAATATAACACACAGCGTTTATGTGATGCAGTTCCCTCTGAACCATTGGGTGCGGATTAGGGCTAGATTGAGAAGTTATGGTTTAAACCACAACATACTAAGTCCCTCTCAAAATACAGAAGTTTCTTTTTTTGGAGAATACCTTTAGTAGATTGTAATACGAGTAGATAAGTGTAATAAAAACATGTAATATTATATTGTTTTTTTTTTAAAGTCTTTGGAATACTGAATTAAAATTTTGTTAAAAAATGTACAAAAGCTTTTCGATTATATTTATTGTACTATTGCGTCACGTAAAATATTTTCCATGAATGTCCGTCACCGGAAATTTTACTTCGATTTAATCGACAGCAATATGTGAATACATTTTTATCACGATAAAAATAAATAGATATAATGTGATTAAAATATATAGATATAATGTGTCAACAGTAGAAAGTATAAGCCACGATTTTACTAAGAAAAACACCTCGGGCGTTACATTGTATAATAAAATTATCTAGGGTCACCCTATGAACGAATGGATTTACACCTATGAACTTTTAATGCCCCTTTCCTTCTACATTTATACGTACAATTGGGGCACGAGAAAGGTTTCTCTCCTGTATGAATAAGCATATGCCTTTTTAAATTGACTTTCTGCGAGCATTTATAACTGCACTCCGAACAAGAAAACCGTTTCTCGCCAGTGTGAGTCAACACATGCGACTGTAAAGATGCTTTCTGCGAAAACGTAAGTTCGCATTCTGAACATGCGAATGGTTTCTCCCCGGTGTGTGTCAACATGTGGGATTTTAATGTCCCCTTCCTTGAACATTTATACGTACATTCAGAACACGAGAATGGCTTTACGCCAGAATGAATTACCATATGTATTTTTAAATGATGTTTCTGCGAACATATGTACGAGCACTCGGAACAAGAAAATGGTTTCTCTCCGGTATGAGTCAACATGTGTTGCTTCAAGTTTTTCTTCAACGAAGTCATATACGAACACTCTAAACATGATAAAGGTTTTTCGACAGCATGGATATACATGTGCGTTTTTAAATTACCTTCTCGTGCACATTTGAATTTACACTCTGGACACGAGAACGGTTTCTCTCCAGAATGAGTTGTCAAGTGTCTTTTCAAATGATGTTTTTGTGAACATGTATACGCGCACTGTGGACACGCTAACGGTTTAATTCCAGTATGAACAGACATGTGTCTCTTCAAATACCTCTCCTGTGAACATTTAAATTCACACTCTGAACACGAGAACGGTTTCTCACCAGAATGAATTAACATGTGCCTATTTAAATTGCCTTTCGGTGAACATGTATATGTACATTCCGGACATGTTAATTTTTCTCCCATTGCGCTTTTAGGAGATTTCTTTTCCTTCTTTTTGGGAGGTTTCTCTACATTTCCAGTCGACTCCATTCCTGCGAAATGAAGAAACGTTTGAGTTAAGACAATAAATTCTATAGTTTTTAACCTGATATTTGCCAGAGAAAAGATATCTCGGTAAATGGCGGAGTGTTCGTATTTCCAGATACGAGATATCTCGGAAGCAATGGAAACATGCGTGTGAATCAGTGTGTCAACCCTGGCCTGCGATGAATTTTTTTAATATATTTTTTTATTTTTATTTATTTAAATCACAATTTATAAATATTTAGAACTTTGTTTAAAAAAAGAAAACCAAGCCACCTTGTATGTCTTGTCGAAGGAGCTATTTTTTAATACATTTTATTGTTTTTAACGGTTTTAACCTAATATACACACGAAAAAGAGAAAAAAATAGGAATAAAAAAAATTTCGATTCGTAATTCAAATTTTTGAATACGTTCATTTTTGAAAGATATAAAATAAAAATGTTACAAATTCTTGTACACAGAGAAGGACAATTATCGAAGGCAACTAATAAATATACAAAGATAAATAATACGCACTAGAGTCATTCGGAGTATGTCTGGAGGAATCAAGGTATTCTTTTTTCATATTGAAATCATGAATATCTATTTCTGTGAGCATCATTCCGCTGGATACTACCCCGTGCTGCAGTTCGGTACTGGTCCCTGGTTGAGGATCATTATCACTTCCTGGTTCCGTCTTGATAATAGGGACTTCCGGATACATAATCTCTTCCTTCTCAGCGGAATGTGAATCTTTAGGCATATCACTAATAACGCTGTCCCTATCGAATGCCCCTTCCCCGGTAGACACATCTCCCGATTCAGCCTCAAGGCTGTCAACAGAAGCTCGCTCCATCAGTGCTTCGGGTAATTTCACCTGCAAAATGAATATTCAATGTGACACCTGAGCTTGTCGGTTTTACAAATTTCAGCGATATTACGCCTGATATTTAATATCTATAGCTACCCTCATTTCTTCATCCAAATTGCTAAGCCAAGGGTCACAAATCCTTTCAATGAACCTACTATTGGTGGAGCACCGTCTATACAAATTCCTACATATAACTCCCATGATATTTTCAATTATTCTAAGTATAATGATATAGAATCAAGACATCTTGAGCTGTTTTAGGGTAAGCGCGCACAACTTCACTTTGCACGGATGGTGCCATCTAGCCATTATATTTGCAATTCAAATCGTAAATGAGCCAACATTATATTTTGGTTTTCATTATTTCGCAGAGCACAGCTTAAAAAAAACCACTGATATAGACCATGCCTAACTCACTGTGATATCTGCCACACAACAACGTCACTCACCAATTATTATGACGAGGATATCTGTTGACTTGTACACATATATAGTAATACATCAATGTTTTTAAAACTCAAGACGACACGAACTCGAATGGCTGACAGCTAAATGCATAGAAAAAATCCTTGGTATTGTCATAATAAAAATACAATCTTAGTGTGCACAGCGCAAATGCAGAAGATATGGTACCTACCTAATGGATTTTCAGTCCGATGGGGGTGAATAGACACAATTTTTACGAGTGAATAACTTATTACTGGCTTAATTTGTAACTGTGCTTTTTTCCAATTCGCTTGCATTATTTTACATGGAATAAAGTGATTCCGTGCAAATATCCTGAAATAATTCGAAATTAGCAGTGTTTTTATTAATTCTGCAGGTAATGTTAATAATCATTTGCGTGCTAAATAGAAAAGAAAAAACATATGGAATTCCCTTTCATATTATAATTTTTGGTTTTAACAGGTTATCATTTGGTTTTAACAAGTTGATAAACGTCATCGAATAATTTATTTTTTTATTATTGATTTATCTAATGGACTTTTCCCAGTTTAGTTAAGTTTATTCAATACCTTTGATTTTTACATTGTTTTTTGGTTTTATGTCATGACATAACTACTGCTATTACTACAATCACGCCGTTTTTCTACAGGGGTAGGCAGAGAGGATGGAATGCCACACCTACTTTTGTCTAGCCTCACATCAGTTTGATTATATAGGTTACGACAAAACGTGTAAAAAAAATACATAGTTGTTATTTTATTATATAATACATGAGATTACTTACACAATGCGTGGCGCCTTATCTGAACATACTGGTGAATAAACCAGGTGAATAAAGTATAAATTAATCTACAACATTTTATGTGTGTCCGAATACTGGTTCACAAATCTGGATTACTTAGAAGTTATTTTTTATATCTCAACATAGATGAATAAGAATACGGAAGTCTGGGCATTTACACAGCTTACGACCGTTATAGGCTGGTTGAAGTGATCACTTAACAATGGTGTAGCATTCACCAATTCAACCCATGATTTACGACCACATTATTCAAATTCTTGAAACTGCTAGATATATCGATCGAACTCGGAACAAAGTGCTCGACTTCACTAGAGACATCTATGGTGAGATGCTTTTTATTAAGCAGAAACCCTTTCATTTTCATGTGAGGTCCGAGTCCGGGATTAAATTTACATACTTAAGAAACGCCAGAAAATATCATTTTCGTATTCTATTTAAGCTTATAATTTACCAGTTGATTTATGTCTATAGATCACCTTAGTGCCCTGGAAGAGTTGTAAGACTGTTTGAGTTGAGACACCTATTATAAAGATATCTGAAGCGCCCTTGAGGTATTTTTTTTACGAAAATGGCGCTATATAAGTTATCCAATTTTATTAATTTTATTATCTAAAATAAAACGAAATTTAGATTTTTTTATGTTTATTTCAAAAATATATTCTTAAACAAAAACCTAAAAATTAGTGAACTTTTTTTTACAACATTTTGAGTGTGTCCAAATACTTGTTCACAAAATCTGGATTATCTCCAATTACAGGAGTTAGTTTCATATTATTTTTTAACATCTCATCAAAGATGAAGAAGAATATGGAAGTCTGGGCTTTTACGGGGTTGACGACCGTCATAGGCTGGTTTAAGTGATCACTTTACACACGTGTAACATTCACCAATTCTACCCATTATTGACAACCACAAATTGGTTCATATATATATATATATATATATATATATATATATATATATATATATATATATATACAGTATCTACTCAATGAATTAGGGCCACGCAGAATTTCACGCAATTTCTCAATTCAAACAGGAATAACTCAGAGAAAACCTTAAATAAAACAACATTGAATTTTATTTACACATGAACACTTTATTACGCTTAAATTATGCATATATTTTCATATAAATATAGTTAGTATTTAGTATTTCCACCTTTGGCAGAAATAACTGCCTCAATTCTTTTTGGCATACTTAAAATGCACTGTTTTATTATGTTTTTTATTTCTTCGTCTTCTGACCAATTTTTTTGAATATTTTTTTTTTGACAGTCTACTGTCGGATTTGGAAATGAGTAAACCTTATTTTTTAACATGCTCCATACGTTTTCTATAGGATTAAGGTCCGGAGAATTTCCAGGCCAGGGGAGCAAAGGCAGATTTTTGTTAGACAAAATTTTTATTATTGATTTAGCCCGGTGGCAAGGTGCCCCATCCTGCATGAAGGTGTATGGACCTTCTGTTGGGTCGAGTGTATGGTAGAAGGGCAATAAAATTCGTTCGAGGACCTGCTTATAGGAATTTTGGTTCATTGTTCCTTCCACGAAAAACAACGGCCCAGGTAAATTGTTAATAATACATGACCATATCATTGTTGCAGGGGGGTGTTTGATAACTTTTACCACACAGGCCTCATTGTAACGTTCCATTGGTGCTCTCCTGACGAATCGACGGCTCTCTGTCACGGCTTCTAACCGGCACTCATCACTAAAGATGACCTGAAAAATAATGAAAATTTAAGTTTAATTCAAATATATAAGTTTATTTACTAAAATGATATGTTGAAAATTCAATTTAAATAAATACCTTTTTCCAATCATCTACCGAGTAATTTCGATGTAGCCTGGCCCATTTTAATCTATCCGCTTTCATTCGTGGTGTCAATTTTGGTACTTTTATAGGGCGCCTGCATTTCAGATTTACTTCGTAAAGACGTCGCCTCAGTGTTGATACCGATATATTTATACCCTCTTCTTCCAATTTTATTTTTAATGTTTTAACTGATGCACTACGGTTTTTTAACGCACTTTGAACGATTTTTCGATCAGTCCTCGGTGTTGATTTTCTAATCCTACGACAGTTCTTTCGCCGATTGCTGGAGGCGGGTGACTGATTTTTTATTGATTTTGAAATTCTGTCCACTGTTTGATGAGAAACGTTTTCTTTTTTTGAAATTTCTCTATTAGATAGTATTCCTAATTTCAGTAGCACTATAATTAAAAGTTGTAAATTTGGTTAAATTAGAAGATATTTTAAAAGATCAGAATAAAAATGAAGACATACAAATAACACAGAAACAGTGCTTGAAAAATGAAAATAAAAATAAAGTAGAAAAAACTTCTACGAAAGATGAAATAAAATATACTCCAGGAAAGAAAAATTTAGAAGTAGATTGTCTAAGCCGGAACCCAGTTTTAGAATCGAATAAAAATGCAGATGAACAATTAAAAGTTGTACATTTGGTTATATTAGAAGATACTTTAAGAGATCTGAATAAAAATGAAGTATAACACTAGACTTTTTTTCCTCAGAAATGTCTTTACTTTTTCCCATTTTGTCTTTTTCAAAAAAAACACTTGTGTTTACAAAAAAAATTATACTTTATGAACTAAAATTAAAAATTAAGTTTTTTTCACAAGACACGATAACTATATAACCTCTCTGAACAAAACAATAACCAGAACTCAAGAAACTTCACTAATAAATAAGATAGGACTAATTTTTGAACTTTCAACTATCTGTCTACCTGTGCTAATTAGGGACCTTTCTCAGAAAAAGGGTTTTAAATTTTGTAAAGGCTTAAATAATCCAGGTATATTTTACATATTATTGAAGGTAATATACATGATATTAGATGTCAACAGAAAACTTAAAGTATTTATGTAAAATAAATATAATAATCCAAAAGATTTCAGAGTATTCAAAAAAATAATGGGTGGCCCTAATTCATTGAGTAGATACTGTATATATATATATATATATATATATATAGGAACTTCCAAGAATTTGAGTAGTGGGGTTGTCAATAATGGGTAGGATTGGTGAATATTACGTGTGTAAAATTATCACTTAAACCAGCCTAGGACGGTCGTCAGCCCCGTAAATGCCCAGACTTCCATATTCTTCTTCATCTTGGATGAGATGTTAAAAAATAATTAGTGAACTTTTTTCTTAATATTATTGGTAGTGCAAACGTGAATAAATATAAAATAATATTAGATAGATTCTTCATAAAAATCAAGGTAAAGAAACGGCAAGCCGTGACGTAAAAGTATAAATGTTCAATGTTCTTTTATATACTTTCAACCAAATATCTGAGAATAGCTGTTTTGAATACAGTTAGAAATTGCAAAAAAAATGTTTGCAATAATCAAATTCTATTGGTGATCTCGAAAACTCACTCGAAGGTCAGGAGATAATAAATGAGTTTCAGTGAAGTAACTTGCGAAGGAGAGATCAGACGTCGTACCGCCTTTGCCAAAAGTGCTGTGTCTAAGCTAGACGAAATCTGGAAAGACCGGGTGTGATTAACAACACCAAGATAAGGCTTGTCAGGAGTTTGGTCCACTCCATTTTTCTCAATGCTGCTGAAACATGGACCATAAAAGCAGTAGAAATGAGAAACATTGACGCTTTAGAAATGTGGTGTTGGAAGCGCATGCTCCGAATTCCATGGACAGCTAGACGCACCAACGAGTATTCATCCGGAGTTCATCCTTCGGATGGCTTGACTCTAGCCAGTGTCTGTACACGACGGATTCTCCGGTTCTCTGGATATGTTGCGCGCGGTAATGAGGATAGCCTGGAACGACTGGTTGTGATCGGTAGCCTGGAGGGGAAGAGAGGGAGAGGAAGATCCCAACACGATGGAACGATCGAGTTAAGGCAGCAGCGGGCACCTCGGTGGTTGGAGCGCTACGTGCAGCGCAGGCAAGGGATAACCGGAGAAGAGTCATTGCTTGCACAAGGATCACAACCCCCCAATAATGAGGAGTAAGACAGATAGTTAAAAAAATATATATTAAAAACGGACTTTGGCCCTCGTCAGTAGCCGACATTCTGAACAAGAGAACTGTTTCTCGGTGCTGAGTTACAATGTGTATTTAATTTTTAAACATATCTCGATTCATAAGTGCTAATGTGCGTTTTAATCATTTTAAAATTACACCCTATATTTCCCCAATAATCCTTGGTCAAATATTCGTCCGTTAGGTAAACAATACGCTATTCATCAGAAGACTAATATAGGTATATAAGCAATAATTTATTTCATATAATCAAATATAATTTAATTTAACAATAACAATACTTTCTCGAGTCGGCTTGTGGCCCCTTCGTTAGTGTCGCAGACTCGGAGTCTCCAAGTCCACCCTATTACAACTTGATTCCATTTTTTTAAGCCTTAGGCCGCTTGGGCATATAAAAATATTATAAAATAGAAATATTTGTGTTATAATAGCAAAATAAAAACAAATAATTTTAAATCGCCGAAAATTGTTCCTACACGTTTGTTATTTCATTCGCCATCTTGGCGTCACTGCAAAGTAGAAAGCGTAACCTCAAGGGACCGAGCGACACGCGCTAGTACGAGTGCGGGTACGCTACCCTGAGCGCCCTAATTATAACCATTCCATATGTATCCCATAATATATATTCCATTCCTCTCTGATTTGGAGAGTAGAACTAATCATCTTACATTCGCATTATTTGCAATCTAATTAACACACTATCTGCGGGTGGATTCGCGCGCTAACTACTACGTGGAGCGGGCGAAAATAAGGGTGTTGCGGAAATAATGTGTATTTTTTTAAAATCGCTATATCTGTAAAAGTAATGAGTATTTTGCCTTAAAAAATTTTGTGTGATACTTACCATAGCCGGTACCGTGTAAATTCATTGTTAGACACACACATTAACGTTGGAAAATTGTATATTTAAATATCAACAACAAAAAAAATCATTCTTTCATAGTTTTTAAAATTAAAACATTAATTTATTTTGAAAATCCTTTTAAATAAATTTAATATCGAGTCAGAGTGTGATATTTCTCAAAACATTCACCCCTATGAAGAGGAATAGAACAAAACTTGCACATATAGCACGTTAAACTTTTTTTTATGCGTCGCGCAAACACGACATTGACGCTGAGGGTTTTTCTTTTTTCCGGATGTCACTATTTTTTCTAAACAATGTTTCCTCAAATCCATCGATAGTCTTCCAGGGGGGTCAATATTCCGAGTTCTTCTTGTAGTCTGAGAGGTGGATGGTCCCGGTTCTTGCTCATCTGCTGCTGAATGTTCAGGAATGCTGTCAGATATCCAGTGTTGTGCAACATTATGCAAAAAAGATTTGTATCTTATTTTACGCCTATTCAGTGACTTATAAACTCTAAAAGCATTAAATAGAGCTGAGTTTAATAAAAACATAACAACTCGTTTTGTCTATTTTTTAGTTCTCCTCAATATAGAATAATATGACAAATATTGGTCCGCACGATCAACCCCTTTCATGAATTTATTATATTCAATCACGCACTGAGGTTTCCAGATCCGTTCTTTTGTGGCCCAATCAATGTTGTGGCTTTCTAGAATGTTTGCTGAATGAATTGTAGAAATCATTCGCACTTCTCTTTTTGACTGCCAAACTTGCAAAAGAACATCGTTTTTTCGGCGAAATAATGATTGACCTTTGCGTAAGTTTGTTTTCTTCAAACAATCGGGCAGACCTCTATTCATTCTAATTGTTCCACAGATTCTAATTTTATGTTGAAGGAGGATTTCGCTGGTTTGTACACTATTATAATAATTGTCCATATAAACATGATGCCATAAATTTAAATACGGATTCAAAAGTAAAGTCATGGTATCTAATAATGGTCTCCCTTGTCCACTGTATATTTCCATGTTACAAATATAGCCCGAAGTAGCTTCACTGACCACGCGTACAAGAATGCCATATTTTATAATTTTGGAAGCATTATAAACTTTGAATGAGAGTCTTCCACGCCATGGTATTATACTTTCGTCGAGAGAAAGCTCTCTATGAGGACTGTAAACATTTTTAAACTTGGCTGTGAGATATGTCAATATTGGCCTTATTTTCGTAAGGCGATCAGTACTGTCCACGTTATCTTCATTGTTGGAAAAATGCCATGCCTGCCATATCTGCCTAAATCTATCACGACTCATTATCTTGGAGAATATCGGAGTTTCGATAGTCGGATCTATTGACCAATAATCATCTCTATTATCTTTCCGGACCTGACCCATTAGTAAAATTAGACCTAAAAACTTTTTCAACTCCGCAACACATATTGGCTTCCATTTTACGGACTTCCTTGTTTCTCTAAATAGGTCAACATTTTGGGAGTGGTATCTATTGCTTTCTTCTACCATTAGGTCCAATAAATCCTCCCCAATAAACAGATTAATCACATCCATTATATTTTCCGGGTTATTTGGCAGAATGTTGATGCCAGTTCGGCCTAAGAACGGTTCTACCTCAGGAGGATTATCTCTTTGAGACCATTCTTCAATATCTTCCTCGCTCGAACTTGATTCAGAATCGCTGAATTGCAAGGGTATTACAGGGATTCTTCTGTGTGGAATCACTTCGCTTTCACTCGAAAATTCACTATCATTGTCAAATGCAGGTAAACTACAGTCTTCCGAATTATTTGACAAGTTATCTGCAAATATTTCCTCATCAGCCGAAGCCATTTTATCACGGGAATGAAAAATAAATAAAATCTACACTAAAAGTATTCCTCGATCTAAATTTAAACCGTATCTTCTGACTTAAAGGAATGAACTGGTATGGAAACAAGTGTTAGAATGGTATCAAAATTTAAATGTAAACAACTCGTAAATTATAAATTATAATTGTTTTCTCTTGTCCCAAACATAACATTAAAGATAAGTGGTCTGAGGCGTCCTAAGGAACGCCGGTGTCGTATGACTCGTTGGCTCGAATTTTTATGTTGCTCATTCGAGTTCGTATTACTCATAATAGAGATAAACATCTCTGAAAAGAAGTGATAACACTTAACCATACTGTATACATCGTTATGAGATCAAAAGATGCCGCAAAAGTCATGCGTAAAAATAACTTACACGCAATTTACGATGGGTCGAGTGAAAAGGTAAAATTACCCTTCCCGCCGAATACCACCAGTCGAGTGAAAGGGTAAAATTACCCTCCCCGCAGATAGTGTGTTAAGATAGCTTCGACTAAATGCGGTGTCCTACGCACACTTTTGGTGCGGAGAGCCACCAAAAAATAACTAAATTTCTTGATACAACGCATTTCATATTGATTTTTGAACGGTTTATAGCTAGTATAATTCAACATATGTGTGTATCTTTCCTATGTATATTTATATGGACATTCTGAACCAGAAAACGGTTTTTCGTCACTATGAGTCAGAATTTGTATTTTCATCGTGTAACTTCTTATATCAAAACCCTGTTTATCCAAATAGGCGTTTAAATATAAATTTTATGTTTTATTTCGTCGAAGATCTTGATTATCCTTTAAAATTGAAAAAGGATAATTAAGGTATTCTTACTTAAAAGTAAATATGATTTTTCGTGTTTTAGTAGATTTGTGCAAGCTAAGTTTCTACTCGGAATGCACCAGCATGTGCCTTTTTAAATTACATTTCAGAGAACATGTAAATTCGCATTTCGAGCAAGAGAATGGTTTGATGCCAGTATGGGTAAACATGTGTCGTTTTAAATTGTCCTTCAGCGCGCATTTGTACGGGCATTCCAAGCAAGCGAACCGTTTCTCGCCAGTGTGAGTCAACGTGTGCGCTTTGAGTAACGACGAACGCGAACACACGTACGAGCACTTCGTGCACGCGAACGGTTTCTCCCCAGAGTGCACAAACATGTGTCTCTTCAACGTGCATATTAAAGAGCACGTGAACTCGCATTTCGAACATGAAAACGGTTTATCGCCGGTGTGAGTTAGCATGTGTCTGTTTAAATTGATCTTCTGCGCTGATTTATACGGACACTGTGAACAGGCGTACGGTTTCTCGCCAGTGTGCGTTAACATGTGCATTTTCAACAACTTCATGAATGCACACTTGTACGCGCACAGCGAGCACGAGAACGGCTTGTCGTTGGTGTGATTCAACATGTGTATCTTTAAATATCTTTTCTGTGTACATTTGTATGCGCATTCCGAACAAGAGAACTGCTTCTCGGAACTGTGAGTCAACATGTGTCTTTTCATTATGTAACTTTTTAAACATGTATATTTACACTCGGGACAAGCGAAGCTTTCTCCTTTTTCTTTGCGAGATTTCCTTTTGCTTTTTGTAGAAGGATTAGATATTTTTCCAGTCTTCATCGCATCTGAAAAGTAAAGAAAGATCTTGAGACATTTAAAAAAATTTGAACAGGCTTTTGTCACGATGTTGGATTATTGGCTTATAAATTAATATGAAAAATCACAAGACTATCGATAACATTCTTATTGAAATCTGTAGGGAACTAAGGGAGATATTAAGGTTTAAACTTTAGATATTTGAATAAAACGAAAAACGTGAGTTCGCATACGTCATCAAATTTCCGTCATTAAATACAAGAGTAGTGACTCGTAGGTCTCTGTACAATATGCAACAACAACAACAAAATGCAACAACAAAATTTACCCAATTTTGGATAAAAGTTGAAATACTTGGAATCTTATATTTTGCCTTGCAAAGACTATTTTTATGATCAAAGAAACAACTTGAAGCAAAAGTTTTCGTTTATAAAATCTGAATTCAAACAGAGGTGGAAGAAATCAAATAAAACAGAACAAAGATTCCTTCGAACCAACGATAAATGGCTACAGAAAACATTTGAAATACATATAAATGAGCAGCGAAGGTCGGGTCGATCATTAATATCATTCAAAGAATTGAGCGAAAGAAGTCAGAGAAGAAAAATGGCAGAGCTTTATACTGCAGCAGATGTTGACATGTTAATGCAAGCTGCGTAGACGAAATAACAAACTTCTGGAAAAAGAGACGCTTCCAATGTACTGAAACCTCCCATGCGAGCAACAAAGTTGAAAAGAGATTATCCAAAGGTTCAAGAAGTCAGTGAAAAACAGTTATTATTACCGTTATTATTAGCTCTTTCAACGTTTGTGGACCTGCGGTTCGAACCCACTCTACCACAATTTGATACCATTTCTAATAATGAGCCGCTTAGGCTCACAGAAATAGTATGAAATTAGAATATTTGTGTAAATAATAAAAAAACACAAATATTTATCTTTTCTTTAAAAAAATATATATATTTTTTGTACTTGTAATTTAATGTTTTGAAATGCAAAATAATTTTAAATAAAGAAAGGAAAAAGGTACAAATAACGGGAGGTTGACACGAAGTGTATAATTTAGGATCGCATGACTCACGATATGCAGGAAAATACAAAATATCGATTAAATAAGCATAGAGACATGAGTCCTGGGTACGCCAAATCAAATAAAGATACATTGTAACAATATTTGTGGAGGTCTTCACCAAAACGTTACATTTCCATTATAAAGGATTTTAAGTTATCAGGAATTCTAGCTTGTAAAGTTGTTGCGTTTTGGTCCGATTTAATGATTTCGTATTGGTTTAACGCAGGATTGGTCACGTTTTGTCGCAACTTTAATTAAGATTTCGATAGAATACATCAAACAGAACAGATTTGCATTTAAAGGTATTTTTGTGCAATATTCAAAATGTAATTATTTGGTGAGAACATCCACATTTTGAGTGTGTCCAAAAAAAGTAATAAAAAAGTAAAAATAACTCCTATAATTGGAGATAATCCAGAATTGTGAACAAGCGTTTGGACAAACTCAAAATGTTGTAAAAAAATTAACTGGTCAAATTATAAGCTAACACAGGGGTTCCCAATCATTTTCAGCCCGCGGCGCACTTACAAGTTTAGTATTTTGTCACGACGTCCTACTTTAGTAAGATATTTGGAATAGATAATGTGACTATATATGTGTATATATGTGTGTATATATATATATATAAATATATATATATATATATATATATATATGTATATATATATATATATATATATATATATATATATATATATATATATATATATATATATATATATATATATATATATATATATATATATATATATATATATATATATATATATATATATATATATTACAAAAATTATAAAAAAATATTACCGTAATAAAGCAGCTTTGTTTATTACGGTCCGCCTAATAAAACACAACACATCTCCCGAGAGTCGACCTTGTAATGCAGGTATAAACACTCATATTACGCATCATGACTAAAATATTTATCGGAACTAAAAATAAAACGATGGATGGGTATCTCAAAGATTATTTGAGTAACCTAATATTCATATTCTGAATACTTTTATCATAAATCAGTGTAATCCAATAGAACGAAATGCATCACAATCCGCTCCTGTATGGGACCGGTGGTGGGTATTGAACGACCCAAATCTGCGGCTCCTTAAAGCAATGATCCGTATACAGATGTGCGTGGTCAAATACAATGTATTTGAAATTTTACAATTTTTCAGTATGTATTTAATCCACCATGACAAATTATTTTTCCAAATATTGTATACAATAATTATTATAACTGAATAATTTTTCAATGGTCCCCTAGGCCCTGGTGCCAATTGTCAAAAACTACGTAGTGTGCTTTGTACACACTATAGCCGCATCAAATTAGTCATAACATCAAAAAAAATACCAACAAATTTATTGTAAAATTTGTGTATCAATTTAATACTCATATATTTTAGCTTTTGGTGTGCCGCGGAGTTCTAGGAAAAATTTTGGTGCGCAGTAGATGAGAAAAGGTTGCAGAGCACTGCCTTAAAGGACTAAAGGTTAAATAAATAAAATAAAATTAAAATAAATCCTACTTACAAGAGTCAGATACGGCGTTTTGGGACGATTTTAGGCATTCTTGCTTTACGTCAGTATTATGAATATCTATTTCCGAGTACGTCACTTTGCTTGACACTTCCTCGAACTGCAGTTCAGCACTGGTCCCGGGTTCGGGATCGTAATCACTTTCCGGCTCCGCCTTGACGATCGGAACATCCGGGTAGATGATCTCTTGCTTAACAGAGGTATAAGACACTTGTGGAATGTCGCTAATGACGCCAACACTCTCCAACCTGTCACCAGGAGGTACATCTCCTGGCTCAGTCTTTACTAGAGCGATTTCCATCTGTTTTTCAGATAAAACCAGCAAGAATGGATATCAACTTGACAAATATAGCTGTGTGTACTGTATAAGGGCATATGCTTACAGAGAAGCGAGGGCAAAGGCTTGCATTGCCTTGTATTTACTTGCATAAAGGCACAATGTAACACCGAAGATTACATATATGTCACTACAGCTATACAAGATGTCCGACACTGTCACTTTGACAGAAGAGAATCACGCCATAGAAACATGCATTAATAACCAGCTCGCCAGTATCTACCTAAATATTAAATAGGGGTCTGATGTTATACTCAGTCAAAGTAATATTTTGAAAATTATTTTTGTTAATATCTAAATGTCCGCCTCCGTAGTGTAATGGTCAGCACGCTCGGCTACCGTTCTGGAGGTCCCGGGTTCGATTCCCAAGGGGGGTAAAATAAATATAAGTGATTTTTTCACTGTAATATTTATTCAATATTATTACCCTGGACTGGTACCTGAAGCGGAGGGCTGATCACCTTTCCTTCATGTGTAAACGATCAAGATTAACACTGCGTTTATATGACGCAGTGCCCTATGCATCATTGGGGTGCGGATAAGGGTTTTATTATTAAACATAGATGAAATATTTCCAATGCACTTTTTACAATGCATTTTGGATAGTACACTTGTTCCAATTTGTGATATATTTTTATATTTCAATCGGAGCATCCTTCTTTGCACGCAAAAACTTACTGACAGAACGCGGTTCGCACTTGGCGGGAACAAAAATCGGGATGCCTATCGCAAATGGCTGCTGCCCTGACACTGAGCTTGTTAACGAAATGCCGTTTATGCAACGGAGTTGAGGAAGGACCAACAAATACGACAATGTTGCTAGATTTTGCGTAGCGTAGGCCTTGGAGACCTTATTTTACATACGCTTTACATACTTTTAATTTGAAATACCCACTCCTTGAATTCAGTCCAAGAACGAGATGAATACCTCATCAGTCGCATGCTTCGTCAAATTCCTAAAAACACTCTAGCAGACCACTTTCTCGCCAGAATGAGTTTGCATGTGTGATTGAAAATAATATTTTTCTTAGCAGAATTTTGATTCGATATTTTTATTTTTAGATTGTCTCAAAGGTCTCTTCTATGAGCTCCTCGCACGTTTTATAGAAGGTAATAACAATTACAAGTGACAGGATAAATTAAACATCTTAAAAATAAAAACTAAACTGGCAGTCCACAAAGGAGTCCTGGTTCCGACCCTAATGTATGGAAGTGAAACATGGCAAAATAATGAAGTGAGCATGTGAGATCTTAATAAACCACTCTTATAGCATTTTTATGTACACTCTGAACACGAGAATGGTTTTATGTCATGTTGACCCACACTGACATAAAACATATTGTGTTGTTTTAAATATCTTTTCTGCGCACATTTATACGTGCATTTTGAACACGAGAACCGTTTCTTAGAAGAGTGAATTAATTAGCCGTGTGCTTTTTAAAGCGTGTTTAGTGAGCAGGTAAAATCGCAGTGCGAACATGAAAATGGTTTGTCAACAGCATGAGTTAACGTGTGTCTCTTTAAATTGCTATGTAGAGAAGATTTATATTTACACTCCGAGCATGGGAATGGTTTTTCGCTAGTATGAGTTAACAAGTGCGAATGTAAGGCGTTTTACAGGTAAAATGTACGTGTACATTCTGAAGGAGAGTAAGGTTTGTGAGGAAATGTTGGATCGCACGGATTATGGTTCGCTGTCAAACCTCCATTTATTTCTCCTCAGAAGATGCGTTTATAAAGGGCAATTGAATTAGATAATCATTTACTTGATCCACAATTTTATTCAGCAATATTTAACAATGATAGAAAATACTTATCGCTACGTTATTTTAATATAAAATAATGATCACTGACCACTGACGTTACACTTTTGATTTGAAATATTTTATTGAAATCACTAAACGGCTTATGGTGGCTGTAGATCGACCTGATCACGATTGCTACTAGATGGCAAGAAAAGGCGAGAGAGCTTTGGGTTGTCAGTCTATTTAATATTTTCTAGATTTCCGGTGACGTCATGCCCGTCCGCGATGACGTGGTGACGTCACGTTAGTATGCGGTACATTTGTCCATGGCGCTCTGGTCGGTCACCGCAGGTTTTTTTTACCAGTATACGTAAACATGTGATATTTTAATAATACTGTACACTTTTATATCTGCATTCTGTACAAGAGAACGGTTTCTCCGTAGAATTAATTAACAGATGTCTTTTCAAACAACCTTTAATGCTGGTCACTCACGACGAGGAAAATAGTAGATTTTGTTACATTTTCTCTGGTTTTGTAACGTTCAAGTACGAATTTTGGAAAGACGAAAGATTTCACTGCCAACCTGGCGATGTGACGCGAAATCGAATACCTACAGCGCCATCATTAGTATATGATATTTGTATATAAGCTTCGTTCGAGTCTGGCCGGGCGACCGTCATGAATTCATTGCACAAACTAATTTATATAATTCATTGTAAACGATAAATGACACGCCGGGTGATCTCGTGTTGAAAATAACTATTATGTATTGGAAATGTGAGTACTTCATTATTGGTAAGGCGTTTCCTCTCATTCCGCCGTTTGCTAAACAGCTGTCAAACAAATTACGCAAGAAATTTGTCTCGACTGCTGCTCAAATAAGCGCTAATTAGAAGAAATATGTATTCTATAACCTCCCGAATGACCCCATCAACAGCATTGCAGGTAATCAACTGTTTTTGTTGTTGTTTTTCATGCCTGAAAAACTGTGCAATCTTCTTTGTGTGAAATGTCATTCTGACAGTCCGTTGACAGCGAGTCTGTTTTTATTATCGTTTTTATGTTATATTTTAGGTAAAGTACGGACAACCGACTCTGAGCTGTCGGCAGAGCCACCTGGGAAATTTCGGAACATTGTCGGGATGGCAGAAGCCGAGTTTAAATATCCTTTAAAGAAAATACCCTGCGTGTCCAGCGCTCAAGAGGTGAACGATTAAATGTTATTTGAAGCCCACCTTTCATAAAGAGTTACACTAATCGCGCCATATCATCCGAGCATGGACTCGTAAGAAAGAAGCCAAACATAATTACAAGTACATTTATTGTCATATAATGTTGTTTATTGCAATATATGCATATAAAATAAGATTCAACAAACACAAAAGATGTCATTCAAAAATAACTACAGCACGTGGCGTATAGATTTTGAAATGGTTTTCCAGTTTTACTTATACAGTTACAAATGTCAATTTACTAGTGGGTGCAATGCTTGGCCATGTTTTGTTCACAAAGAAATAGGTATGGATGATAATTAATAAATAATATTGGATATATGATGTAAGAAGACCAGCCCGCCGAAGCTTGCAATCGCAATACCGGACTGGACTCTTGATGCTGACAAATTTTCAGCCCCCATCTGTGCTCCACGAGCAGTTTTATGATGAGGTTGGAACTCTTCATATCAGCCCCTCCGGGAAGCCTGCCACTGTATACCTTATAAGACCATCTCAGTGTATACTGGTGTCTGATATCCTCATAATCGGAGATCGCTCAGTGGGTCGTAATGCTCGCAATTATTTTTCAAACATAAAAACTAATTCTGTAACTTTGTTACCTTTTCAGACGATGCAAGATGCAACTATTGGCAAATGACTTGTCGCGGCAGAAGGGTTCCATTTCCCCCATTGTGTTGGCGCTTTGGACAGTTTCATTTCCTAGCGCTGGATCAGAATATATAAACTACAGAGGACGATTCGGCATTGTTTTATTTGGATGTGTAGCCAGTAATTACTGTTTTAGTGTTTGCAGATATGTATAGGCAGATAGATGATATAACCATGAAACGTGTGTTATTGCACAATTTTCTTGGGAGTTATTCATCGTGACTAATATATGTATACTCTCCCCCCTGAAAATAAACATATTATGCTCTTAAATATGTTTTTATTTTGTTCATTAATGACCGAGATCCTTGAAAAGTATCATCCTATCCCGCTCTCTGTGATCTTACAACATTGACCTTAATTTTTTACAGAAATGCAATCTAAAGTAACTAACTGACCATCACGCCGCTTCCGCAGGGATAGGCAGAGAGAATAGAACACCACACCACGCTACTCTTGTCTTTGTACACATTCTTCTTTACGCATCCCCTCACACATCCTCCTCCCAACCCTTATCCGCACCCCAAAGGTGCATAGGGCACTGCATTATATAGAAGCAGTGTTATCTTGATCGTTAAATACACGAAGGAAAGGTGATCAGCCTTTCGCTTCAGGTACCAGTCCAGGGTCATATTAAATATATATTTGACTGAAAAATCAATAATATTTATTGCGACCCTCTTGGGAATCAAACCCGGGACCTCCAGCATGGTAGCCTAGAGCGCTAACCGCTACACTATGGAGGCGGACCTCATACATACCCGCCGATTATTCGGATTCCTGAATTGACCACTTTCAATTATTTTAAATACTTGATCATGCCAAGTTTTGCCCGGTCATCCTCTGCTCATGTTCCCAACAAGATTCGCCTCATAAATTTCTTTTACAGTCCTTTCTTCACTCGTTCGTTTAGATCTTTTATAACTAACTAACTAACCATCACGCCGCTTCAGGCAGAGAGTATAGAACGCCACACCACTCTGTCTTTGCAAACATTCTTCGCCTCTTCCACGTTCATGCATCTCCTCATACATACCCGCCGATTACTACGACTCCCAACCTGACCACTTTCAACTATTTGGCATACCTGATCGTGCCATGTTTTTCTTGGTCTTTCTCGGCTCCTTTTCCCCATTACATTCGCCTCATAAATTTGTTTTACCGTTCTTTCCTCACTCATTCGTTCCACATGTCCAAACCATCTCAACGCACCTTTCTTAATTTTATTGATAATGGTTATCTCCGCTTTGCATTCCTTCCTTATTTCACTATTCGAACATCTATCATGCATCGTTTTGTCGCACATTCTTCTGAGAGATTGCATTTCGACTGCACTCAGTCTACTTTCATCCTTCTTTTGCCAACTCCATGTTTTACTTCCATACATTAGAGTTGGAACCAGGACTCCGTTGCGCACTGCCAGTTTAGCTTCCGCTGATAGGTTTTTATTTGCCATAACTGATATTATTAGAGGGTATTTCTTTTTCATCGACAATTTTAATGACTTCCTTTAATCTGACTCTATCGAATGCTTTAGTAAGACCTGCAAAGCAGAGGTAAGCTGTCTTATTGAACTCTCTTGCTTTTTTAACTATTTGTCTAACAACAAATATGTTGATATTATTTATGTCCGAGTTCACTCGGTTTCTCACCGTCACATATTTAGCATATTCTTCTGGTGACGGTGAGCTTCTGTATTTCAGATGGTTTTTCTTCGGCGAGTTCCTTGACTTCATCAGTACACCATTTTATCAATAATGATTATCTCAGCCCTGCATTCTTTCCTTCTTTCACCATTCGAACATCTATCATACATATTTTTGCCTCACATACAAATAATGTAAATAAAAATAAAAATAATAGCACAACCTGGCTGAACGGTGGAATACGCGTGAATAGCCAATAAATAAAAAAAAGACATTCATAACAACAGCAATGGGGGCGCGAGATAGAGACAGGCATGAATTAGAAAGAGATAGAAAGGCATTCGCCGGAGCTAGCGATTGAGTTTGGCTTAGTCCCCAGAACCAAAGATCAAAGACGAATATCTATTTACTTATATTTCTTCTTTTTTTATGGCTGTTCACGCTTCTAGCCAATGCGAGTTATTTTTTATTTATATATTATTATTTTACACTTTTTACAATTTTAAAAAAGATAATTGTTTGAGTTTTTATTATTTACAAAAAAAAAACTTCAATTTCATACTATTTCTGTGAGCCTAAGCGGCTCATTATTAGAAAGTGGTATCAAATTGTGGTAAAGTGGGTTCGAACCGAAAAACTTTGATTAAAAAATCCGAAACACTAACCACGGGACCACAACCCGATACGATTTGAATTGAAATCGTTTGTTTTCCTGTAATTGGGGTTAGTTTCATTATTAAGTTGGTTTGTTTAGTGAGTTATTTAATATATTTCATACACATTTACAAATGATTTTCAATTAATTTTGTTTGTTAGGGGAGGTCGATGAGATTGAGATGTTAGTAGAAAATGGAATTGGATTGAGAAGACAATACTTGACATATAAATTTATCTTAAAATTTTCGACTAAAAAATATAATATTCTGATTTAAAAAAATGATAGTTAATAATTCCGAGGGGGCGTCAGAGGCCTGCACTTGCAGGGCATTAATTGGAGACCTAGATCTTATTTCATTGGGCACCCGTTTAACTCTTAAACGCTACCATGGGTACTGGAGTACCCCACAGGATTTTAAAAACCCAGTATTTAAAAAAATATCGTATCCACACTTGCGCCATTCAAGCTAATCTCTAATTATTAGTTACTGCGACGAACTGTCCATCGAAGTGTCGCGCAGGTACAGACGTGTGGGCGGGTGTTCCGGGGTACTCTAGAACCCCACGGTAGTAGTTGTCAAAGTTTTTTCAAATTCGAAGGCGGCTGAACTTTGTTATTTATTGGTAAGTTTTATTAAATATTATTCTTGAAATAAATATTTAACTCTTTTATTAGGTATATTATGTTTTTATTATCACTTAAAATCGTGTTTTTATTATTCTTTTTACAAATGTTTATAAGTTTGTTATTTTCCATGACAAGTAATCTACGTTTTTGTTAGTCATTTGTCTCATAGATCAAATCGACGTCTTAGAACTGATGGTGAAAAAGCAGTGTTTTTAGAAGATTTGGATAATGAGGAGATGAATACTAGAGGTGCTTCAGATGATGAACTGGATGACCTCATTCAAGATTTTAGCTTTTAGAAGAGCCTGGTGTTAATTCTCAAAATCACTACTCCACTCTTGTTGCTTGCAAATACGCTGATAGTGGCGATGAAGATGACATTCGTGGTATCGTATCAATGAAGAAAATAAAGTACTACTGCCAGAAATTATAGCATTTTATAATAAAATAAAATGTGGGTAGATGTTTTTGACCAGATGAGTAAAAAGTATTCTACGTCTAGAAAAAACGAGAAGATAGCCTTTGTGTATTTTCTATACCCTCTTAAATACAGTAGGAGTAAACTCCTGGATTTTTTATACTATGTCAAGAAGTCCAGACAAGAAACTCATTCCGAAAAGACGTCTATTTTTTAAGGAAATGGCAAAATCTCTTATAACACCGTATATGCAAGAAAAATTACAATGGCCATGTTTGCCCCGGGATATAAGGAAATCTATACATGGTATTTTAAAAAATGAAATGGACATTGCTGAACCAGTCCCTCGAGATACCAAACCTGATCGCTGCTGCTTCTGTCCGCATATAAAAGATAGGAAATCGAGGACCGCGTGCTCCTCTTGTCGTCGTCATATTTGTGCACCCATCAAATAAAAATATGCAATCTTTGCAAACAAAAATTTTAAAAATTATTTCAATTTGTTTTGTTTGTAGGCCTAAGTAATAGTACATTTGAGTAAATACAAGAAATTAATTGATAAATTTATAGTTTTATTTCTAACTCATAAATATCTACGGGGTACTCAGGTACCCCACGGTAGTATTCATGCCTATAAAGTTGAGGGTAGTGTTCTAGAGTTAATGACGGCTTCCTTTCAGACCTCTCCAGCATTAGCATTCCATTTTCCACTAACATCTCAACCTTATTAACCTCCCAAACTTGTTTGCAATAATTTTTATTTCTGCTAATAATTTGGATGCAACTGGCTATCCAGAAGCTTTCAGATTCATTGTCGTTGCATAACCTAGTTGTGAAAGTAGAGTGGAGTTCCCTAGATTTTCAATTCTGCGGCGATTGCATCGTTCAGAACTATCTTCAAAAGCTGTTCCGCACGACCGCGCTTTTGTTGTTTTCGAGTCATCTTGCCCCTATGTGCGGCGCGGCGAATTGCATTTGAATTCAAATCGTATCGGGTTGTGGTCCCGTGGTTAGTGTTTCGGATTTTTTAATCAAAGTTTTTCGGTTCGAACCCACTTTACCACAATTTGATACCACTTTCTAATAATGAGCCGCTTAGGCTCACAGAAATAGTATGAAATTGAAGTTTTTTTTTTGTAAATAATAAAAACTCAAACAATTATCTTTTTTAAAATTGTAAAAAGTGTAAAATAATAATATATAAATAAAAAATAACTCGCATTGGCTAGAAGCGTGAACAGCCATAAAAAAAGAAGAAATATAAGTAAATAGATATTCGTCTTTGATCTTTGGTTCTGGGGACTAAGCCAAACTCAATCGCTAGCTCCGGCGAATGCCTTTCTATCTCTTTCTAATTCATGCCTGTCTCTATCTCGCGCCCCCATTGCTGTTGTTATGAATGTCTTTTTTTTATTTATTGGCTATTCACGCGTATTCCACCGTTCAGCCAGGTTGTGCTATTATTTTTATTTTTATTTACATTATTTGTATGTGAGGCAAAAATATGTATGATAGATGTTCGAATGGTGAAAGAAGGAAAGAATGCAGGGCTGAGATAATCATTATTGATAAAATGGTGTACTGATGAAGTCAAGGAACTCGCCGAAGAAAAACCATCTGAAATACAGAAGCTCACCGTCACCAGAAGAATATGCTAAATATGTGACGGTGAGAAACCGAGTGAACTCGGACATAAATAATATCAACATATTTGTTGTTAGACAAATAGTTAAAAAAGCAAGAGAGTTCAATAAGACAGCTTACCTCTGCTTTGCAGGTCTTACTAAAGCATTCGATAGAGTCAGATTAAAGGAAGTCATTAAAATTGTCGATGAAAAAGAAATACCCTCTAATAATATCAGTTATGGCAAATAAAAACCTATCAGCGGAAGCTAAACTGGCAGTGCGCAACGGAGTCCTGGTTCCAACTCTAATGTATGGAAGTAAAACATGGAGTTGGCAAAAGAAGGATGAAAGTAGACTGAGTGCAGTCGAAATGCAATCTCTCAGAAGAATGTGCGACAAAACGATGCATGATAGATGTTCGAATAGTGAAATAAGGAAGGAATGCAAAGCGGAGATAACCATTATCAATAAAATTAAGAAAGGTGCGTTGAGATGGTTTGGACATGTGGAACGAATGAGTGAGGAAAGAACGGTAAAACAAATTTATGAGGCGAATGTAATGGGGAAAAGGAGCCGAGAAAGACCAAGAAAAACATGGCACGATCAGGTATGCCAAATAGTTGAAAGTGGTCAGGTTGGGAGTCGTAGTAATCGGCGGGTATGTATGAGGAGATGCATGAACGTGGAAGAGGCGAAGAATGTTTGCAAAGACAGAGTGGTGTGGCGTTCTATACTCTCTGCCTGAAGCGGCGTGATGGTTAGTTAGTTAGTTATAAAAGATCTAAACGAACGAGTGAAGAAAGGACTGTAAAAGAAATTTATGAGGCGAATCTTGTTGGGAACATGAGCAGAGGATGACCGGGCAAAACTTGGCATGATCAAGTATTTAAAATAATTGAAAGTGGTCAATTCAGGAATCCGAATAATCGGCGGGTATGTATGAGGTCCGCCTCCATAGTGTAGCGGTTAGCGCTCTAGGCTACCATGCTGGAGGTCCCGGGTTTGATTCCCAAGAGGGTCGCAATAAATATTATTGATTTTTCAGTCAAATATATATTTAATATGACCCTGGACTGGTACCTGAAGCGAAAGGCTGATCACCTTTCCTTCGTGTATTTAACGATCAAGATAACACTGCTTCTATATAATGCAGTGCCCTATGCACCTTTGGGGTGCGGATAAGGGTTGGGAGGAGGATGTGTGAGGGGATGCGTAAAGAAGAATGTGTACAAAGACAAGAGTAGCGTGGTGTGGTGTTCTATTCTCTCTGCCTATCCCTGCGGAAGCGGCGTGATGGTCAGTTAGTTACTTTAGATTGCATTTCTGTAAAAAATTAAGGTCAATGTTGTAAGATCACAGAGAGCGGGATAGGATGATACTTTTCAAGGATCTCGGTCATTAATGAACAAAATAAAAACATATTTAAGAGCATAATATGTTTATTTTCAGGGGGGAGAGTATACATATATTAGTCACGATGAATAACTCCCAAGAAAATTGTGCAATAACACACGTTTCATGGTTATATCATCTATCTGCCTATACATATCTGCAAACACTAAAACAGTAATTACTGGCTACACATCCAAATAAAACAATGCCGAATCGTCCTCTGTAGTTTATATATTCTGATCCAGCGCTAGGAAATGAAACTGTCCAAAGCGCCAACACAATGGGGGAAATGGAACCCTTCTGCCGCGACAAGTCATTTGCCAATAGTTGCATCTTGCATCGTCTGAAAAGGTAACAAAGTTACAGAATTAGTTTTTATGTTTGAAAAATAATTGCGAGCATTACGACCCACTGAGCGATCTCCGATTATGAGGATATCAGACACCAGTATACACTGAGATGGTCTTATAAGGTATACAGTGGCAGGCTTCCCGGAGGGGCTGATATGAAGAGTTCCAACCTCATCATAAAACTGCTCGTGGAGCACAGATGGGGGCTGAAAATTTGTCAGCATCAAGAGTCCAGTCCGGTATTGCGATTGCAAGCTTCGGCGGGCTGGTCTTCTTACATCATATATCCAATATTATTTATTAATTATCATCCATACCTATTTCTTTGTGAACAAAACATGGCCAAGCATTGCACCCACTAGTAAATTGACATTTGTAACTGTATAAGTAAAACTGGAAAACCATTTCAAAATCTATACGCCACGTGCTGTAGTTATTTTTGAATGACATCTTTTGTGTTTGTTGAATCTTATTTTATATGCATATATTGCAATAAACAACATTATATGACAATAAATGTACTTGTAATTATGTTTGGCTTCTTTCTTACGAGTCCATGCTCGGATGATATGGCGCGATTAGTGTAACTCTTTATGAAAGGTGGGCTTCAAATAACATTTAATCGTTCACCTCTTGAGCGCTGGACACGCAGGGTATTTTCTTTAAAGGATATTTAAACTCGGCTTCTGCCATCCCGACAATGTTCCGAAATTTCCCAGGTGGCTCTGCCGACAGCTCAGAGTCGGTTGTCCGTACTTTACCTAAAATATAACATAAAAACGATAATAAAAACAGACTCGCTGTCAACGGACTGTCAGAATGACATTTCACACAAAGAAGATTGCACAGTTTTTCAGGCATGAAAAACAACAACAAAAACAGTTGATTACCTGCAATGCTGTTGATGGGGTCATTCGGGAGGTTATAGAATACATATTTCTTCTAATTAGCGCTTATTTGAGCAGCAGTCGAGACAAATTTCTTGCGTAATTTGTTTGACAGCTGTTTAGCAAACGGCGGAATGAGAGGAAACGCCTTACCAATAATGAAGTACTCACATTTCCAATACATAATAGTTATTTTCAACACGAGATCACCCGGCGTGTCATTTATCGTTTACAATGAATTATATAAATTAGTTTGTGCAATGAATTCATGACGGTCGCCCGGCCAGACTCGAACGAAGCTTATATACAAATATCATATACTAATGATGGCGCTGTAGGTATTCGATTTCGCGTCACATCGCCAGGTTGGCAGTGAAATCTTTCGTCTTTCCAAAATTCGTACTTGAACGTTACAAAACCAGAGAAAATGTAACAAAATCTACTATTTTCCTCGTCGTGAGTGACCAGCATAAGGCATATTATTTTTTGACATCTCATCAAAGATGAAGAAGAATATGGAAGTCTGGGAATTTACGGGCATTTATCTCACCAATAGATGTCTCTAGTGAAGTTCTAGTGATTCAAGAACAAGGTTTCTAAATTGGTTCATATATAAAGAACTTCCAAGAATTTGAGTAGTGTGGTTGTCAATAATGGGTAGAATTGGTGAATGTTACACGTGTGTAAAGTGATCACTTAAACCAGCCGATGACGGTCGTCAGCCCCGTAAATGCCCAGACTTCCATATTCTTCTTCATCTTTGATAGGATGTCAAAAAATAATATGAAAATAACTCCTGTAATATGAGATAATCCAGATTTTGTGAACAAGTATTTGGACACACTCAAAATGTTGTAACCTTTAAGGCCGCTTGTAAATGTACATTTCAGGCATCAATATGGTTTGTCGTATGTATGAGTAAACATGTGTCGCATAAAATTATGCCCCCGCGTGCATTGTAATGCACATCAGAATGTGCATTACAATGCACATCGCTCGTTCGGGCGAGAAACCATTTTCTTGCTCAGAAGCAAGAAAATGGTTTCTCGCCCGAACGAGACGATAACCGTGATAGAAAGGGTTTTTTCTCCTCATCACGTGTGAACCTTTGTTTCGTTGAGTTATAACATTGTTTTTGTCATTTTCTTTTGAATAATTACATTGTTTTCCAGTCTTTTTACATGGAAAACAACATTTTTAACAAAAAATACGATCTAGGAATTTACTAGAAAACTACGATAAATTGAATAGATATTGCCTATTCAGCTGTCCAAACTCAAAACACAGTAAGGGACATTTTGAAAAGTACTTTTTTGTTTATTTATTTAAAATAAACAAACAAATAAATAAACAAAAAAGTACTTTAAAAAAATGTCCCTTACTGTGTTTTGAGTTTGGACAGCTGAATAGGCAACATCGATTTAATTTAATTTAAACCTATCAGCGGAAGCTAAACTGGCAGTGCGCAACGGAGTCCTGGTTCCAACTCTAATGTATGGAAGTGAAACATGGAGTTAGCAAAAGAAGGATGAAAGTAAACTGAATGCAGTCGAAATGCGATCTCTCAGAAGAATATGCGACAAAACAATGTATGTGCGAATAGTGAAATAAAGAAGGAATGCAAAGCTGAGATAAGCATTATCTTTCTTAAAAGGTGTGTTGAGATGATTTGGACATGTAGAACGAATGAGTAAGGAAAGAACGGTAAAACAAATTTATGAGGCGAATGTTAGTGGAAAAAAGAGCAGAGGAAGACCAAGAAAAACATGGCACGATCAGGTATGCCAAATACTTAAAGTGGTCAGGTTAGGAGTCGTAACAATCGGCGGGGATGTATGAGGAGATGTATGAACGTGGAAGAGGTTGCAAAGACAGAGTGGTGTGGCGTTCTATTCTCTCTGCCTACCCCTGCGGGGAAGCGGCGTGGTGGTTAGTTATTTTTTTTTACTTTTTGTTACATTTGACTAATTATATTCTACTTAGTCCAAAAATGCAAAAAAATGTACTACAAAAAAATATCCCTTACTGTGTTTTAAGTTTGGGCAGCCGTATTCTGTATATGTTTTTATAATTATATATAATATATATAAAACCCTTATCCGCACCCCAATGGTGCATAGGGCACTGCGTCACATAAACGCAGTTTTATCTTGATCGTTTACACATGAAGGAAAGGTGATCAGCCCTCCACTTCAGGTACCAGTCCAGGGTAATATTGAATAAATATGACAGTGAAAAAATCACTTATATTTATTTTACCCCCCTTGGGAATCGAACCCGGGACCTCCAGAACGGTAGCCGAGCGTGCTGACCATTACACTATGGAGGCGGACAATAATTATAATTATACAGGGCGTATATCCCATATAAGCCATGTATTAATATAAGTGTTGTCAAATGTGCTTCAACACTCTCTGGCCAAAGTTTTTTCCAAGCAGAAGTGAGGGTCTTCTTGGTAACTCCTTCCCAAGCCGCGAATGTCCCGGTTCACAAGTGAATGTCGTGATAAAAAGACTTGCCCTACCTCTGTTAGTCGTTATGCGAAACATCGCTCGTTAAGGGGGCAACTTTTAAACATTTTTTTACTCGCTATGCGAATTTCTTGTTATGGTTGTAGAGGTTCACAGTATATGACATTAAGTGGTACTTACCTTTAACCTTACCCATAAATTTAAGCGTTAGTCAATTTAGTGCCTACTTGAATAAATAAAAATGCACTGAATATTTTCCTTGTTTTATTATTATTATCGACATAATATACATACATGGAGAAGAGAGCAATCGAATTATTTAAAATAAACTGTACAGTTTTTTTTCACCATACAAATAATGACAAATCGCTCACTCCTTTCAAGAACGTCATAAATCAAAAAACTAGATTTTTCAGGAGAACGTTTTTAAAGTTTAAAAATATAGTACAAAGTATTAAAAATAAATATCAAGCCACTTACTGAACTTTTTACTGTGCAACAGATCTTTTTAGGTAAAACCTGACGGTTTTTTCTCGATTTGAAAAATATGAAGTATATTTGAAAAAATAATTAAACAATACCTTTTCTTCAAAGTACAAAAAACAACACTTTCTGCCCTGTAGCGGGTAAATATTAAGTTAAAAATATGTCTCTTTTGCTGGGATATAGTACATTTTATGAGCATTCCGAAAACATGCACATCTGAAAATTGGTGATTTTTGATTTATGACGTTCTTGAAAGGAGTGAGTGAAATGTGTTCCATTCCAAACAAGGGTGTTCCCGTAGCGAGGGAACAATTTAAAATACTTGTTAATAAAACTAATCCAAATATATATTTTTAAATACAATCAATGATATGATATATTTATCCACCTCCATTATCCAATTATGTCATTTAATGACTCGTAAAAAACGGGAGTCAGAATCTTTCTATCTATAGATCCATGGGTTCTGTCTGGGTACAGATGTAGATGAAGAAGAAGGGAGTGAGAATCTTCATATAGATCCAAGGGATCTGTCTGGGCACAGATGAAGATGAAGTAGGAGGGAATAAGAATCTTTATATAGATCCTGGGGATCTGTCTGGGTACAGATGAACATGAAGAAGATCAGCGGGAATGCATGAGGAAATTCATGAACGTAAAAGAGGCGAATCTTCATGGCAAAGACAGAGCGATGCGATTCTTAGTCAGTTTTACAGGCGAAGCTTTCGATCTCCAGCATGTCGCACGTGAGTTGGAAGAGCCTCCTCTGCGCGAGCTCGTCGCGCGACTGCCGGCTGGACCAGTGCGGGCGCATGTTGGCCAGGAAGTCGGCGCCGCGCCCCTCGAGTGCGCGGTCCAGCGCGCAGTACAGCGCGGTCGCGGCGCCGTCGCGCTCCGACCTGAAGAGGCGCTGCGCGAGCGGCCCCAGCAGCGAGCCGGTCCAGTCGCGCGCCATGGACGACGCCACCACGCCCGGGTGCAGCGCTGCCGAGCGCACAGGCAGCTCCTTGCGCGCCAGCAGCCGGTTCAGGTGGCGCGAGAACATCAGCTGGAAGGGAGACCATCTCTTTACTTTACACAAACAAATGGAGAACATCAGCTGGAAGGGAGACCATCTCTTTACTTTACAGATACATAAAGAGAACATCAGCTGGAAGGGAGTCCACTCTACTTTACACATACATATGGAGAACATCAGCTGGAAGGAAGCTCATTTCCTCATACATATCCGTTGACTATTCCAACTCCTGACCTGTCCGCGCTCAACATACGGAAGATGTGAGATTGGTTTACCTGAGCTAGCTTGGACTGCGCGTAGGCCCCGAGTCTGACATAGTTGTCTCTCATGTGGATGTCCCCGAAGTTGATGTCCGTGGCGCCGTGGGCGCTGGAGGAGACGTTCACGATCCGGGAGTACTCTCCCCGGTCCCGGGCGCCGCGCACCAAGCAGCCCATCAGCAGATGACACAGCATGAAGTGTCCCAGGTAGTTCGTGGCCAGCTTCAACTCGAACCCGTCTTCGGACTCCTCGTAGTCTCCGAATATGATCCCGGCGTTGTTCACCAAGAGGTGGATCCCGCCGTGTTCCTTCCTCACAGCCGCCGCGAAGTCCTTGACAGACTTGATGGAAGACGTGTCCAGCGCCAGCACCTGAACAGACCCTGGGAGTTTTTCACTTTTGAAGTCCTCAGCGATGCTCTTGCACCTGTCTGGGCTCCTGGCTCCCACGATGACGCGCATCCCTCGTCTGACCAGCTCCTTGGTGACATAATACCCCAGACCCCTGGCTCCGCCCGTCACGACGGCTATGCATCCCGTCTTGTCGGAACTGTCGATCTCAAACTGCTTGTTGCTGTAATAGATGCCTTCGGCGATTGATTTGACCGCCAGCAGGTGATAGAACAGGTAGACCTTTACCAGGTAATATGCGTCCGTTATCTGCTTGGTGTTGCCAGTCGCGTACGCTATGAAAGCCACGATTCCAATCTGTATACTGACGACTATCACTGCTAGGAACATCTTGATAATGCTCTGACTTTTTTGTTTGAATAAATTCACTGAGCTCTAGCTGGACGCACGGAATGCTCGCTGCCAAATCTGAAAAATAAGATAATTTTTTTATGTATCTATTGTATTTATCTATGTAGTTAGATGGTATTACATTTTAAATTTTTGGGTAACGTGTCCAAAATAAAACAAGCAGAGTTTGATAATGTCTTGATAAGACGAAACGGGTCACATGATTGTAAATCATTGTCTTTATTTAAATGAAAGTGAAATTCGATGCAATAATTTTGATTTATTTTGGATAAAAAAAAATTATTATTAAAATCTTAACATATATTTTCTTCTTCTTTCTCCTTATCCGCACAATGGTGCATAGGGCACTGGATCGTATAAAATCAGTGTTATTTTGATCGTTTAATACACAAAAGAAAAGGTGATCAGCCTTCCGCTTCAGGTACCAGTCCAGGGTCATATTAAATGAATATTAGTCTGAAAAATCGCATTGTTTAATGATTGTTCCTTGTCTTTGTAGGACATTATTTGCAAAGACAGTTGTTAAAAAATACCCAGACACATATACGATCAAAGAGATAAACCAAATTTGATATATCGCTCACTCCTTTCAACAACGTCATATATAAAAAACCGTCAATTTTCAGTTGCGCATGTTTTCGGAATGCCCAGAAAATGTACTATATCCCAGCAAAAGCGGCATATTTTTAACTTAATATTTACCCGCTACAGGGCAGAAAGTGTTGTTTTGCATTTTGAAGAAAAGGTATTGTTTAATTATTTTTTTTTAAATATACTAAATATTTTTCAAATGGAGAAAAAACCTTCAGGTTTTACCTAAAAACATCTGTTGCACAGTAAAAAGTTCAATAAGTAACTCGATATTTATTTTTAATACATTGTATTATATTTTTAAACTTTAAAAACGTTCTCCTGAAAAATCAAGTTTTTTGATTTATGACGTTGTTGAAAGGAGTGAGCGATATATTATAAACGTATAAAATTATATCCGGTAGGTGGATTTTTTTAAAGGTATAACCCCCAAAACGTCTATTTTATATGCTTGTCTGCAGGAAAGACAGTAAGGATAGGGAAGGTATATCGCTCACTCCTTTCAAGAACGTCATAAATAAAAAAACTCGATTTTTCAGGAGAACGTTTTTAAAGTTTAAAAATATAACACAATGTATTAAAAATAAATATCAAGCCACTTATTGAACCTCTTACTGTGCAACATATGTTTTTAAGCATAGCCTGAGGGATTTTTCTCCATTTGAAAAATATTTAGTTTATTTAAAAATAATAATTTAACAATACCTTTTCTTCAAAATACAAAAACAACACTTTCTGCCCTGTAGCGGGTAAATATAAAGTTAAAAATAAGATTCTTTTACTGGGATATAGTACATTTTTTAGGCATTCCGAAAACATGCACAACTAAAAATTGACGATTTTTGATTTATGACGTTCTTGAAAGGAGTGAGCGATATGTGAAAAATACATCACAAACACCCAGACCAATTGAAAACAAATTGTGGATGAGTATCATCGTTGAACAACAAACTAGACAAAAATATCGACATCTTGTAGTACACAACCATGATACACCATTTACCCACAACAAAGGGTTGATAGTCTCAAGACAGCCCTGAATATTTAAACTGTGTGTTTTCTGAGTAAGCGGCAGCTCAAACGCCACACGGTGTATATATTTGGCAAGGTTTCATAATATCCTTTATATCTACTAGACGAAAATATAGAAATCTTCTAGTACACAGCCATGATACACGATTTACCCACAACGAAGGTTTGATAGTCCCAAGACAGCCCTGAATATTTAAACTGTGTGTTTTCTGAGTAAGCGGCAGCTCAAACGCCACACGGTGTATATATTTGGCAAGGTTTCATAATATCCTTTGTATCTACTAGACAAAAATATAGAAATCTTCTAGTACACAGCCATGATACACCATTTACACACAACGAAGGTTTGATAGTCCCATTATTAACATTAACAGTAAATATGGGAGTCCAACACTGCAATATATCGTTACAAACATTTTTAATTTGTTGCCGACGGAGGTTAGAGGTCAAAATAAAATATGGAACAAAGGCAAAATGAAGGAATGGGTGAATGATCAAGAGTTAATTCTATGAAAATTGTAAAATGATTATATTCTAAATTTTTCTCTCTTTTTTGTGTATATTAGGTTAAAATCGTTAAAAACAATAAAAAATGTATTAAAAAAACTCCATCGACAAGACACACAATGTGGCTTTGTGGGTCTCTGCAAAAAAAAGTTAATTGATTTTATATTTTTTTAAATGAATGTATACAGTTAACAAATAAATGCAAAGAAATAATATTTGTAAAGAATTTGAGAACAAAAGTATTTAATAAAGGTTTGTTGATGTGTTCGCGCAATGATTTTTTATGGGTTCATGAGGTGAAACCATATTGAGCGAAGTTCAGTATGATGCATTATAGAATTATTTATAGTATAACTTATAGACAAGTATGCGGCATGACCATGTATGGTAGATGTTCCAATGGTGATATAAGGAAAGGGTGCAAGGCTGAGATGAGCACTATCCAGCAAACTAAGGAAGGCGGCTTGGGATGGTTTGGGAAGGATGAGAGTAGACTGGATGCAGTCGGGATGCCATCTCTCAGTGCGGCAAGACCATGTTTGGTAGATGTTCCAATGGTGATATAAGGAAAGGGTGCAAGGCTGAGATGAGCACTATCCAGCAAACTAAGGAAGGCGGCTTGGGATGGTTTGGGAAGGATGAGAGTAGACTGGATGCAGTCGGGATGCCATCTCTCAGTGCGGCAAGACCATGTATGGTAGATGTTCCAATGGTGATATAAGGAAAGGGTGCAAGGCTGAGATGAGCACTATCCAGCAAACTAAGGAAGGCGGCTTGGGATGGTTTGGGAAGGATGAGAGTAGACTGGATGCAGTCGGGATGCCATCTCTCAGTGCGGCAAGACCATGTATGGTAGATGTTCCAATGGTGATATAAGGAAAGGGTGCAAGGCTGAGATGAGCACTATCCAGCAAACTAAGGAAGGCGGCTTGGGATGGTTTGGGAAGGATGAGAGTAGACTGGATGCAGTCGGGATGCCATCTCTCAGTGCGGCAAGACCATGTATGGTAAATGTTCCAATGGTGATATAAGGAAAGGGTGCAAGGCTGAGATGAGCACTATCCAGCAAACTAAGGAAGGCGGCTTGGGATGGTTTGGGAAGGATGAGAGTAGACTGGATGCAGTCGGGATGCCATCTCTCAGTGCGGCAAGACCATGTATGGTAGATGTTCCAATGGTGATATAAGGAAAGGGTGCAAGGCTGAGATGAGCACTATCCAGCAAACTAAGGAAGGCGGCTTGGGATGGTTTGGGAAGGATGAGAGTAGACTGGATGCAGTCGGGATGCCATCTCTCAGTGCGGCAAGACCATGTATGGTAGATGTTCCAATGGTGATATAAGGAAAGGGTGCAAGGCTGAGATGAGCACTATCCAGCAAACTAAGGAAGGCGGCTTGGGATGGTTTGGGAAGGATGAGAGTAGACTGGATGCAGTCGGGATGCCATCTCTCAGTGCGGCAAGACCGTGTATGGTAGATGTTCCAATGGTGATATAAGGAAAGGGTGCAAGGCTGAGATGAGCACTATCCAGCAAACTAAGGAAGGCGGCTTGGGATGGTTTGGGAAGGATGAGAGTAGACTGGATGCAGTCGGGATGCCATCTCTCAGTGCGGCAAGACCATGTATGGTAGATGTTTCAATGGTGATATAAGGAAAGGGTGCAAGGCTGAGATGAGCACTATCCAGCAAACTAAGGAAGGCGGCTTGGGATGGTTTGGGAAGGATGAGAGTAGACTGGATGCAGTCGGGATGCCATCTCTCAGTGCGGCAAGACCATGTATGGTAGATGTTTCAATGGTGATATAAGGAAAGGGTGCAAGGCTGAGATGAGCACTATCCAGCAAACTAAGGAAGGCGGCTTGGGATGGTTTGGGAAGGATGAGAGTAGACTGGATGCAGTCGGGATGCCATCTCTCAGTGCGGCAAGACCGTGTATGGTAGATGTTCCAATGGTGATATAAGGAAAGGGTGCAAGGCTGAGATGAGCACTATCCAGCAAACTAAGGAAGGCGGCTTGGGATGGTTTGGGAAGGATGAGAGTAGACTGGATGCAGTCGGGATGCCATCTCTCAGTGCGGCAAGACCATGTATGGTAGATGTTCCAATGGTGATATAAGGAAAGGGTGCAAGGCTGAGATGAGCACTATCCAGCAAACTAAGGAAGGCGGCTTGGGATGGTTTGGGAAGGATGAGAGTAGACTGGATGCAGTCGGGATGCCATCTCTCAGTGCGGCAAGACCGTGTATGGTAGATGTTCCAATGGTGATATAAGGAAAGGGTGCAAGGCTGAGATGAGCACTATCCAGCAAACTAAGGAAGGCGGCTTGGGATGGTTTGGGAAGGATGAGAGTAGACTGGATGCAGTCGGGATGCCATCTCTCAGTGCGGCAAGACCATGTATGGTAGATGTTTCAATGGTGATATAAGGAAAGGGTGCAAGGCTGAGATGAGCACTATCCAGCAAACTAAGGAAGGCGGCTTGGGATGGTTTGGGAAGGATGAGAGTAGACTGGATGCAGTCGGGATGCCATCTCTCAGTGCGGCAAGACCATGTATGGTAGATGTTTCAATGGTGATATAAGGAAAGGGTGCAAGGCTGAGATGAGCACTATCCAGCAAACTAAGGAAGGCGGCTTGGGATGGTTTGGGAAGGATGAGAGTAGACTGGATGCAGTCGGGATGCCATCTCTCAGTGCGGCAAGACCGTGTATGGTAGATGTTCCAATGGTGATATAAGGAAAGGGTGCAAGGCTGAGATGAGCACTATCCAGCAAACTAAGGAAGGCGGCTTGGGATGGTTTGGGAAGGATGAGAGTAGACTGGATGCAGTCGGGATGCCATCTCTCAGTGCGGCAAGACCATGTATGGTAGATGTTCCAATGGTGATATAAGGAAAGGGTGCAAGGCTGAGATGAGCACTATCCAGCAAACTAAGGAAGGCGGCTTGGGATGGTTTGGGAAGGATGAGAGTAGACTGGATGCAGTCGGGATGCCATCTCTCAGTGCGGCAAGACCATGTATGGTAGATGTTTCAATGGTGATATAAGGAAAGGGTGCAAGGCTGAGATGAGCACTATCCAGCAAACTAAGGAAGGTGGCTTGGGATGGTTTGGGAAGGATGAGAGTAGACTGGATGCAGTCGGGATGCCATCTCTCAGTGCGGCAAGACCATGTATGGTAGATGTTCCAATGGTGATATAAGGAAAGGGTGCAAGGCTGAGATGAGCACTATCCAGCAAACTAAGGAAGATGTAATATATGACATTTCAACAGTCTGGGCATTTACGGGGCTTACGACCGTCATAGGCTAGTTCAAGTGATCACTTTACACACGTGAATGTTTTATACTGTATCAACAACTAAAAAATACACGATATCACTAAAAATGTATCAATAATACAATATCAACAAAAAATTCTAATCCAACAAGTTATTTATGATATTTCGTACACAATATTACTTCAAAATTTCAAAAATGTATAAAAAATACAAACCCAACAAGATATAAATGATATTTTTCGCACGATACACTTCGAAAATGTATAAAAAATATAAACGCAGCAAGATATATTAACTTTTTTGTTCACAATGTCACTTCAAATATACAAACAGAAGATAAATTATCTATTTTGTGCACGATATCATTTCAAAAATATCGATCACTCCTTTCAAGAACGTCATAAATAAAAAAAAACTTGATTTCCAGGAGAACGTTTTTTAAGTTCAAAAATATAATACAATGTTTTAAAAATAAATATCAAGCCAGTTACTGAACTTTTGACTGTGCAACAGATCTTTTTAGGTAAAACCTGAAGGTTTTTACTCCATTTGAAAAATATTACATAAAAAATAAATACATTTTCTTAAAAATGAAAAAACAACACTTTCTGCCGTGTAGCGGGTAAATATTAAGTTAAAAATATGCCTCTCTTCCTGGGATATAGTACACTTTCTGGGCATTCCGAAAACATGCACAACTGAAAATTTACGTTTTTTGATTTATGACGTTCTTGAGTGAGTGAGCGATGTATAAAAAATACCATATGAACTTAAAAATACAAACCCAACAAGATATTTATAAAATTTTCTGCACGATATCACTTCGAAACTTCACTAATGTATGAAAAACAGAATATCGACTGAAATTTTGTTATTAGTGAACACTTGAGGTATTTGAGTAGTTGCTCTCAGAAGCGTACATTCTGTGCCGTGTTGACGACAGGTCTGTGGTATGAATGTGAAGTGTCGGAGTGCGCAGGAGCATTGCCCAACACACTCGATGTGTGTTTGTCCAAGTTCTTAGCACAGATTGCGAGTACGCGGAGTCGCTGCACAACCGCAATGCTATATATTATTATAAAAAAATTACAATGCTTTATAAAATACAAAAAAATAATTACATCATTTTGAATGTGTCCTGTGTCCGGATACTTGTTCACAAATCTGGATTATCTCCAATTATAGGAGTTATTTTTCATATTATTTTTTGACATCTCGTCAAAGATGAAGAAGAACATGGAAGTCTGGGCATTTACGAGGCTGATGACCGTTATAGCCTGGTTTTAAGTGATCACTTTACGCACGTGTAATATTCACCACATCTACCCATGATTGACAACCAAACTAGTCAACTTCTTGGAAGTTCTATATTTATGAATCAATTTGAACCAACATTGTTCTTGAATCACTAGAACTTCACTAGAGACATCTATTGTTGAGATGAAAATATATATATTTACAAATATATATATATATATATATATATATATATATATATATATATATATATATATATATATATATATATATATATATATATATATATATATATATATATATATATATATATATATATATATATATATATATATATATATATATATATATATATATATATATATTATATATATTTAATTAATAAAAATTACAACATTTTCAGTGTTTCCAAATACTTGTTCATACATCGCTCACTCCTTTCAAGAACGTCATAAATTAAAAAACTTGATTTTTCAGGAGAACGTTTTTAAAGTTTAAAAATATAACATAATATATTAAAAATAAATATCAAGCCACTTATTGAACTTTTTACTGTGCAACAGATCTTTTTAGGTAAAACCTGAAGGTCTTTCCTCCATTTGAAAAATATTTAGCATATTTATAAAAATAATTAAACAATACTTTTTCTTCAAAATGCAAAAACAACACTTTCTGCCCTGTAGCGGGTAAATATGAAGTTAAAAATATGCCGCTTTTGCTGGGATATAGTACATTTTCTGGGCATTCCAAAAACATGCAAAGCTGAAAATTGACGATTTTTGATTTATGACGTTGTTGAAAGGAGTGAGCGAAATCTGGACTATCTCCAATTATAGGATTTATTTTTATATTATTTTTTTTAAATCTCATCAAAGATGAAGAAGAACATGGAAGTCTGAGCATTTACGGGGCTAATGACTGTCATACCCTGGTTTTAAGTGATCACTTTACAGACGTGTAACATTCACCAATTCTACCCATTATTGACAACCACACTACTCAAATTCTTGAAAGTTCTATATATATGAACCAATTTCGAAATATCGTATTGAAATAAAGTGCAAATTTATGAAGATTGAAGAGCATGAAATGAATGGGATCAGGTCAGGAGTTCAAGGGGAGAGGAAGAGGATACAGGGGAAAGGCGATGTGATGAACAGTTGGGGGTACGAGGATAGATAATGAGTGTTCCTGCTGTTCTACGAGCCAAGTCAGTTACGGCCTGTTCGCTTAGTACGGGAGAGTAACGCAATAATGTAGTTAAAGGTAGGTACTTGTAATATAAAAGCTGTGGTTTGTTCTGACGTAATCCCTCTTAGCAAAGTCACTTGAGAATTATGAAATATGCGACCATCACTATTTGCAATTATAAATATATATATATATATATATATATATATATATATATATATATATATATATATATATATATATATATATATATATATATATATATATATATATATATATATATATATATATATATATATATATATATACTCAAATAATAATAAAAGAGTTTCTGCTTAAGAAAAAGCTTCTTTTTAACTCACCAAATAGATGTCTCTAGTGAAGCTCTAGTGATTCAAGAACAATGTTTCAAAATTTGTTCATATACCTTAGTCGTGCAGGAGAAAGTGACCAACTAACAGAACGTAAAATGTTCAGGAGGGCCATTTAAGTCACTTTTGCTTGGCAACAAAATAAACACCAATGCAGTTAGTCATTTTTACCAAGTCAATATACTTACAAGTTTAAAATCCTTTGGGATGTTTTCAGGGCAATATTAAGCTAGTAAGATATCAAATAGTCAATCAGACTTCCATATTCTTCTTCATCTTTGATGAGATGTAAAAAAAAAAAAAAATGATGTGAAAAATAACTCCTATAATGGGAGATAATCCAGATTTGTGAACAAGTATTTGGACCTGTTGATCACTTATTACTCTAGGTCTAGTCTAGGGGGCGCTCAATACAATTCAATTCAATTCAATTTATTCAATAATTAATATATACATTACAAACTAACATTTAAGGCGTATACATTCAAAAAACAAATTAAAAAGTAAGCAAGAAGACTCTTGTTAAAGGTGTAGAAGAATCCCGCTTCGGAAAACTCCTTCGGACACATGGAACAGATCCATATCCAATGTGATATTGTTCAACATAGCGGTAGCTCTTCCTACAGGCATAACCACCGGCAGGTTGGTCCTGTGTATAGGAATGGGAAACAATCTATGCCGACGCTGTCTTAGGTAACTATCGGGAACATACAGACCGATGCTCCGGATAGTTTCAGGACTATCCATCATACCGCGCAACAATGGATAGAAATGCCTCATCAAATACACATTCCTTCTAGTTTCTAGACTGTTGTAGCCGAGCATACCCTGGAGGAACTTGGTCGGGTAGAGCCAAGGATAATAGCCTTATCATTTAATAATAAGTATAATAATAATGATAATAAATCCCTCACCGCACCCCAATGGTGCATAAGGCACTGCTTCATATAAACGCAGTGATATCTCGATCGATTACACATGAAGGAAAGGCGATCAGCCCTCCGCTTCAGGTACCAGTCCAGTGTAATATTGAATAAATATTAGAGTGAAAAAATGACTTATATTTATTAAACCCCCCTGGGAACGAACCTGGGACCTCCAGAACGGTAGGCGAGCATGCTGACCATTACACTACGGAGGCGGACTAAGTATATGTACATATATACGTGTGTTTGTATGCATAAGTATGTGTTTGTTGTGTGTATGGAATATGTCTTATGTAATATATGTTGAAAATTGTTATGTACGTAAAATATAAAATAAATAAATTAAAAATTAAAAATATTCATAGTAGATACGTCATATATAATATATCGCTCACTCCTTTCAAGAACGTCACAAATCAAAATTTTTTAAAGTTTAAAAATATAATACAATGTAATAAAAATAAATATCAAGCCACTCATTGAACTTTTTACTGTGCAACAGATCTTTTTAGGTAAAACCTGAAGGTTTTTTCTCCATTTGAAAAATATTTAATACATTTAAAAATTAATTAAAGCATCCCTTTTCTTCAAAATGCAAAAATTAACACATTCTGCCCTGTAGCGGGTAAATATTAAGTTAAAAATATGCCGCTTTTGCTGGAATTTAGTACAGTTTCTGGGCATTCTGAAAACATGTCCAATTGAAAATTGACAATTTTTTATTTATGACGTTCTTGAAAGGAGTGAGCGATATTATGTGTTCCCTTTGAGCAGCCATAGATGTCCCGTATGACGCGAAGACTTGACGTTTGACATTTGTGGTTTGACGATCTCAACCCCTTGGCTACCAAGGCTTGCCATGGTTACCATACTATAAATACAGCGGTTTATACATAAAAAACCTTATCCGCACCCCAGTGGTGCAAAAGGCACTGCATCATATAAACGCAGGGTTATCTTGATCGTTAACACATTAAGGAAAGGTGATAAACCCTCCGCTGCAGGTACCAGTCCAGGGTAATATTGAATAAATATTAGAGTGAAAGAAATAGCCTATATTTATTTGAACCCTACTGGGAATCGAACCGGGAACTTTCAGAACGGTAGCCGAGCGTACCCCGAGCGTATGTATATGTATGTGTCTACCTCCGTGGTGTAATGGTTATCGTGTTTAGCTATCGTCCTGGAGGTCCCGGGTTCGATTCCCAGGGTGGTGATAATATACATATGTGAATTTACACTAGTGTGTAAATATAAGTAGATATAAATTTTAGTATTTTTATTAATTATGACCGTGGACTGGTGCCTGAAGCGCAGGAGTGATCACCTTTCCTTCATGTGTTAGCGATCAAGTAACACTGCGTTTATATGATGCAGTGCCCTGCGCCCCATTGGTGTGCGGATAAGAGTTTTATTATTATTTTTTTTTTATTAAAATCCTAACTGTCCATCAAACCTCTTCCCTCTACCTCCTTCCCTAAACTCCCTTCTTCCTTTGCCTTCCTTATTATCATCAATTTGTAATTTATGTTTTTTTTTTAAATGTTCAAGTACTATCTACCCTCTGATTGCAAACAGCTATATGTGGTATCAAAAGTTTTGACCAATATCACTAGACTGTTTTTGGTTGGTCGGAAGATATAGTTGTTTAGCAATAAGCCCGCCAATGTATGTATTTATTTTTTTAACTAACTAAAACTAACTAACCATCACGCCGCTTCCCCGCAGGGGTAGGCAGAGAGAATAGAGCGCCACACCACTCTGTCCTTGCAAACATTCTTCGCCTCTTCCACGTTCATGCATCTCCTCATACATACCCGCCGATTGTTACGACTCCTAACCTGACCACTTTCAAGTATTTGGCATACCTGATCGTGCCATATTTTTCTCGGTCTTCCTCTGCTTCTTTTCCCTTTAACATTCGCCTCATAAATTTGTTTTACCGTTCTTTCCTCACTCATTCGTTCCACATGTCCAAACCATCCCAACACACCTTTCTTAATTTTATCGATAATGCTTATCTCAGCTTTGCATTCCTTCCTTATTTCACTATTCGCACATCTATCATACATCGTTTTGTCGCACATTCTTCTGAGAGATGGCATTTCGACTGCATTCAGTCTACTTTCATCCTTCTTTTGCCAACTCCATGTTTCACTTCCATGATTTTTATGTATTATTAAAATATCACATGTTTACGCATACTGGTAAAAAAAAAACCTGCGGTGACCGACCAGAGCGCCATGGACAAATGTACCGCGGACTAACGTGACGTTACCACGTCATCGCGGACGGGCATGACGTCACCGGAAAACTAGGCGAAGCATTAAATAGACTGACAACCCAGAGCTCTCTCACCTTTTCTGGCCATCTAGCAGCAATCGTGATCAGGTCGAACTCCATGTTTCACTTCCATACATTAGAGTTGGAACCAGGACTCCGTTGTGCACTGCCAGTTTAGCTTCCGCCGATAGGTCTTTATTTGCTATAACTGATTTTTTTCTAATAACTTAATACCGTATATCGGATTTTGGTATTCAAAGGGTCAAGAGAAAAAAACAAACAAAAATCGGGTTTCAGTAATCATTCTCTATGCAATGTTTATTTGCCAATTCAGTACTGAGGCCTTGGGGCTATTAATGGTTTCGGTGTGTTGTTTGAACTGTCAACTCATACGTCATAGATCTCGTCTTAATATCAGAATTTCCCATTAAAATGTTGCCTCATTTTAAGCAAACAAAAGGTAACCATCAATTAGTATTTTTTTATAGACTTTATAAAATCAAACAACTTTGTTTTAACCACTTTTTTGTTATAAGTACACTTTAGCCTGCCGGTTTGGACGAGAACCTTGTCATCATCAGGGTTTGTTGAATTCTAAAACAACATTTTGAGTGTGTCCAAATGCTTGTTCACAAAATCTGGATTATCTCCAATTACAGGAGTTATTTTCATATTATTTTTTTATATCTCATCATAGGTGGAGAAGAATATGGGTAGAATTGGTGAATGTTACACGTGTGTAAAGTGATCACTTAAACCAGCCTATGACGATCGTCAGCCCCGTAAATGCCCAGACCTCTATATTCTTCTTCGTCTATGATGAGATGTCAAAAAATAAATTCTAAAACATCAAAATAATAATAATAATAAAACCCTTATCCGCACCCCAATGGTGCATAGGGCACTGCGTCATATAAACGCAGTGTTATCTTGATCATTTACACATGAAGGAAAGGTGATCAGCCCTCTGCTTCAGGTACCAGTCCAGGGTAATATTGGATAAATATTACAGTGAAAAAATCACTTATATTTATTTTACCCCCCTTGGGAATCGAACCCGGATCCTCCAGAACGGTAGCCCAGCGTGCTGACCATTACACATAATTAATTATATTTCCTAATAAAAAAATCCACCTTTTGTTTGATTTTATAAAGTCTATAAAATGTGCATTAAAGTATCTGCGAAAAACATTCAAGAAATTCCAAGAATTTGAGTAGTGTGGTTGTAAATCATAGGTAGAATGGTGAATGTAACACGTGTGTAAAGTGATCACTCACACTGTCCTATGACAGTTCGACAGCCTTGCAAATACCCAGACATGCATTTTCTACAAAATATGTCCTGGGATGGCGGTAATAGTCGAAAGTTTGCTATGAATTTATTTTTATTTTTTTATGTTTGTAGTTTCTTGCAGTTTGGACGGTCGTTTTAAAAAAAATGGACCCAATTTAAGCTGTCGTTATGATTGTCCATCTAAAAATATATAAAACACTATACTAACACATAAAATATGCCATATATATGCAATTTATAACTGATAAGGAAAAAATATATGTAGGGCTCAGTAGCCAATATGTACAAGTCACATTTTTGTCGTGGAGCTTCGAACCCGTCTCTTCGTCAGGACAATCACTCCCACAGCATGCAAACAATACCACCCTTCACCACCATGGCACCATTTAATAATAATAATAAAACCCTTATCCGCACCCCAATGATGCATAGGGCACTGCGTCATATAAACGCAATCTTGATCGTTTACACATGAAGGAAAGGATATCAGCCCTTCGCTTCAGGTACCAGTCCAGGGTAATAATATTGAATAAATATTACAGTGAAAAAATCACTTATATTTATTTTACCCCCACTGGGAATCGAACCTGGGACCTCCAGAACGGTAGCCGAGCGTGCTGACCATTACACTACGGAGGCGGACAAATGGCACCATTTACACACTCAAAACTACACAATATGTTTAACACAAGCGATTTTTGGTCGACCCGAAGACCAACATGTACTAAGAGTTGCAGCACAAACATGCGTTAAGAGCCGAGGTAAAACATGCGCTAGTTTTAAGTGTGTAAATAGTGCTATGATAGTGAAAAGTAGTATTGTTTGCATGCTGTAGTAGGGATTGTCCTGACGAAGAGACGGGTATGTCTCGAAACCGGCAGACATGAAAATCTCAGTGAGTGGTTACATTCGAATATTACTTACATTTTTGTAAAAAAATAAATAAGTAAAAATGACTAACCACAAAGTAAATGCTATAAATATTTACAACATTTTGAGTGTGTCCAAATACTTGTTCACAGATCTGGATTATCTCCAATTATAGAAGTTATTTTTCATATTATTTTTTGACATCTCATCAAAGATGAAGAAGAATATGGAAGTCTAATAGATGTCTCTTCTGAAGTTCTAGTGATTCAAGAACAAGGTTTCTAAATTGGTGCATATACATGTATATAGAACTTCCAAGAATTTGAGTAGTGTGGTTGTCAATAAGTATTAGTTGGTTTAGTCCACCTCCGTAGTGTAATGGTCAGCAAGCTTGGCTACCGTTCTGGAGGTCCCGGGTTCGATTCCCAGGGGGGGTCAAATAAATATAAGTGATATTTTCACTGTAATATTTATTCAATATTACCCTGGACTGGAACCTGAAGCAGAGGGCTGATCACCTTTCCTTCATGTGTAAATGATCGAGACAACACTGCGTTTATATGAAGCAGTGCCCTATGCACCATTGGGGTGCGGTAAGGGTTTATTATTTGTCAATAATGGGTAGAATTGGTGAATGTTACACGCGTGTAAAGTGATCACTTAAACCAGCCTATGACGGTCGTCAGCCCCGTTAATGCCCAGACTTCCACATTCTTCTTCATCTTTGATAAGATGTCAAAAATAATAGCTTTAAATATTAACAATAATCATCTTCTTCGAACCCTTATCCACACCCAATGGTGCATAGGGTACTACATCGTTTTGATGCAGTGTTATCTCGATTGTTAGTTACATCAAGGCAATCACTCCTGCGCGTCAGTGACTAGTCCAGGGTAATATGAAATAAATATCAGAGTGTAAAATCATTAATATTTATATTCAACCCCCCCCCCCCTGGGAATCGAACCCGGGACCTCCAGCTTGGTAGGTAGACACGCTAACCATTACACCACGGAGTTCTATTAATAACAATAAGAATATTATACCCGTATGAGAGATCATGTGAGACGTGGACTTATACTGATTGTACCATTATCCTTCAAGGCATCGCGTCGCTTTTCAACTAGGTTGCTGTTTTGAATCGCGTTGCTTTGCATATCATGTCATTTTAAAATGTGTTAGTACGCTTAAAAGATCAGGGTTTTTATATGTATATATTATTTTTCTTGCGATGTATTTCATAGTTTTGGTATCAGCTCTGAATATTTGGTTCCTTGGTTTGATAATATATTTGACAAAGAGTATGGACGACATGTTTGAGGTTTTTCGTACGGCAAAGGTGTGCGTGCTGTTCCATATATTAAAGGTCTGGTATACAGTTGAAGAAGTCTTCTTCAGGGAGGAGTTGATCGAGATAAACAGCTCTGACAAGACCGGATGTGTCGCCATAGTCACAGAAGGCGGAAGTGGCTTGGGTTTTGAAGTCGCCAGAGACCTGGTCCAGCGGGGAATGATAGTCCTCGTAGGAGCTAGCGATCCGGAGAAGGCAGGATTGGTGGTTCAAGGCTCGACAGGGTCTGTCCAGATCTTGAAGCTGGACACTTCGTCCATGGATTCTGTCAAAAGATTCGCCTCAGCCGTGATGAGAAACCATGACAAGATCCATCTCGTCATTAATGCAGCAGACCACGGTAATTTTTCACATTTAAATAAGTCTTAAATAATAATTAATTTAATTAAATAATAACTAAATAAAATTAAAAAATAACAATTAAATAAAATTTTAATATTAATAAAAATTAAATTTTACTTATAGTCCATTGTTTGATTCAACATCGGTTAAGCAGGATTCGTTGTATCCAATTCGAACCCCGCCCACTCCTTTCATCCTACGAGTATATAAGTTGATTCATTAACGTGTTTAATTCAAGTGCATGTTTAACCTCGGCTCATAACGCATGTCTGTGCTGAACCCTTTAGTGCATGTTGGTCTTCGGGTCGACCAAAAATCGCATGTGCTAGACACTTTGTGTAGTTTGGAGTGTGTAAATGGTGCTATGGTGGTGAAGGGTGATATTGTTTGCATGCTGTGGTAGTGATTGTCCTGACGAAGAGACGGGTACGTCTCGAAACCGGTAGACATAAAAATCTCGGTGAGTGGTAATATGCTAATATTATAAACATTTTTGTAAAAAGATAAATAAGTCATTTGAATATGGTCCGATAATTTGCGTTTATATCTCAATTTATGGAAGATAAATTGTATGGAATTCTAACTCTAATGTATGGAAGTGAAACATGGAGTTGGCAAAAGAAGGATGAAAGTAGACTGAACGCAGTCGAAAGGCGATCTCTCAGAAGAATGTGCGACAAAACGATGTATGATAGATGTTCGAATAGTGAAATAAGGAAGGAATGCAAAGCCGAGACAAGCATTATCGAAATTAGGGAAGGAGGTAGAGGGAGGAGGTTTGATGGACAGTTAGGATTTTATTAAAAAAAAAAAAAAAAAGATCTTATCCGCATCCCAATGGTGCATAGGGCACTGCATCATATAAACGCAGCGTTACTTGATCGTTAACACACGAAGGAAAGGTGACCAGTCTCCGCTTCAGGTACCAGGCCAGGGTAATATTAAATAAAAATACCCAAATTTATATCTACTTATGTTTACGTTGATGGACAGTTAGGATTTCTCTGGGAATCGAACCCAGGATGTGTGAGAGAGCGTCAACTGTGGTGTTATTTTATTTCATGAACGTGTGAATGCTGGGAACAGAGTGAATGGTGCACTAAAATCAGTTTAAGCAAATAAAAATCTATCAGCGGAAGCTAAACTGGCAGTACACAATGGAGTTCTGGTTCCGACCCTTATGTATGGAAGCGAAGCATAGAGTCGGCAAAAGAAGGATGAAAGCAGACTAAATGCAGTCGAAATGCGATCTCTCAGACGAATGTGTGGCAAAATGATGTTTAATAGATGTTCGAATGATGAAATAAGGAAAGAATGTAAGGCTGAGATAAGCACTATCGATAAAATTAAGAAAGGTGTATTGAGATGGTTTGGACATGTGGAACGTATGAGTGAAGAAAGAACGGCTAAACAAATTTATGAGGTGAATGTAGTTGGAAAAAGAAGCAGAGGACGACCGAGGAAAACTTGGCACAATCAGGTATGTCAAATACTTGAAAGCGGCCGGGTCAGGAGTCGTAGTAATCGTCGGGTATGTATGAGGAGATGCATGAATGTAGAAGTGGCGAAGAATGTTTGCAAAGACAGAGTGGGGGGCGTTCTATTCTCTCTGCCTACCCCTGCGGGAAGCGGCGTGATGGTTAGTTAGTTAGTTTAACCCTGGTGATGGTTAGTTAGTTAGTGATTGTGCCAATGCCAGTCGGGAGTTGTGACTCGGTCTGTTTGGCACTCAGATGCGGGGAGTATGTGCGGAGATTACGAGGAGTCCGAAGACGGCTTCGAGATGAAGCTGGCCACGAACTACCTGGGACACTTCCTGCTCTGTCATCTGCTCATGGGCTGCTTGGTGCGCGGCGCCCGGGACCGGGGAGAGTACTCCCGGATCGTGAGCGTCTCCTCCAGCGCCCACGGGGCCACGGACATCAACTTCGGAGACATCCACATGAGGGACAACTACGTCAGGCTTGGGGCCTACGCGCAGTCCAAGCTAGCTCAGGTAAACCAATCTCACATCTTCCGTATGTTGGACGCACACAGGAGTTGGAATAGTCAACGGATATGTATGGGGAGATGAACTTCCTTACAGGTGATGTTCTCCTTATGTATGTGTAAAGTAGAGTGGACTCCCTTCCAGCTGATGTTTTCCTTATGTATTTGTAAAGTAAAGAGATCTCCCTTCCAGCTGATGCTCTCCATATGTATGTGTAAAGTAAAAAGATGGACTCCCTTCCAGCTGATGTTTTCCATATGTATGTGTAAAGTAAAGAGATGGACTCCCTTCCAGCTGATGCTCTCCATATGTATGTGTAAAGTAAAGAGATGGACTCCCTTCCAGCTGATGTTTTATATATGTATGTGTAAAGTAAAGAGATGGACTTCCTTCCAGCTGATGTTTTCCATATCTATGTGTAAAGTAAAGAGATGGACTCCCTTCCAGCTGATGCTCTCCATATGTATGTGTAAAGTAAAGAGATGGACTCCCTTCCAGCTGATGTTTTATATATGTATGTGTAAAGTAAAGAGATGGACTCCCTTCCAGCTGATGTTTTCCATATCTATGTGTAAAGTAAAGAGATGGACTCCCTTCCAGCTAATGTTCACACGGCACCTGAACCGGCTGCAGTCGCGCGCGCGCTGGCCGCTGCGCGCCGTGGCGGCGTGCGTGGCGCCCCCGCGGGGCGCGCGCGTTGTGCTGCGCTGCGCACTGGACCGCGCGCTCGAGACGTGCGGGCACGACTTCCTGGGTGCGAGGCCCCGCGCGTCCAGCGCGCAGGCCCGCGACGCGCGCGCGCAGGGCACGCTCTTCCGAGCGACGTGCGACATGTTGGCGATACAGACCTTCGGATGCATTTCCGATACTCCAATGTCCGCATAGAGTACACTGGTCGCCACGTAAAAATGGATTATTCTGATAATGTCTTATTATTAGCTAATAAATTAAAATGAAAAATTACAAGGCTATCGGTAACATTCTTATTGAAATCTGTAGGGAACTAAGGGAGATATGAAGGTTTGAACTTTAGATATTTTAATAACGAAAAACGGACACCGCCATACGTCATCAAATTTTACGTCATCGGGTGTGTTATGGGACGTATCCCTTTATATATCTGCTTTAGAGCTATTATAGTAGTAGAAATGTGGATTCGTTTCTGTGACGTCATTCGTTGCCAACTTACGAAAACAGCGTTTTTACGAACGCGAATTTTGCAAAAGAAAATAATTAAAGAAAATTTTGATTATATCTGCTGTTGTAAACACAAGACGAGTCTAACACAATCCTTTATAGGTTGAGTATGTTAAATTTGTCCGCCTCCGTAGTGTAATGGTCAGCACGCTCGGCTACCGTTCTGGAGGTCCCGGGTTCGATTCCCAAGGGGGGTAAAATAAATATAAGTAATTTTTTCACTGTAATATTTATTTAATATTATTACCCTGGACTAGTACCTGAAGCGGAGGGCTGATCACCTTTCCTTCATGTGTAAACGATCAAGATAACACTGCGTTTATATGACGCGGTGCCCTATGCATCATTGGGGTGCGGATAAGGGTTTTATTATTATATATATATATATGTATATATATATATATATATATATATATATATATATATATATATATATATATATATATATATATATGTAATAAAATAACTAGGTACCTACCTATACATTTTATTAAGTACTTACAAAAAGTACCTACATAAAACAGTTCTACCAACAGATGTCGCATGCGTCACTCAGAAGAAAACAAAAGACTTCCGATAATATTATTAACTGTCAGAATCAGATAGATAGATAGATATAAAATTATTATAAAGATAAATTAAGAATAAACTTTAATTACAAAGCAACACATTGTTTATTTTATTATTATACACCCACTTTACATATTATTTACACTTAATTTTCAAAAGGAAAATATTACCACGTTATAAAACGACAATTTTGTTAGTTGGAAATGGATTATGAAACATTAGATATATTAAAACAATTACTACAATATGTTCGGAGTGAGAGAGAAAAATTAGAAGATGATCAAAGAAAACGATTAGAAGATAATCAAAGAAGACGTGGAAATCTAAGAACTAGTGATAAAATTAAAGATAAAAGTCCATGTAAGATTTGTGAAAATTTAAATAAGGGAACTCGATATCACCCTGAAGCAACGTGCTGGTTTAAAACAAAGGAGGATGATAAGATTAATAATAAAAATGAAGATTTACAAATTATACAGAAACAGTGCTTGAAGAATGAAAATAAAAATAATGTGGAAAAAATTTCTACAAAATATAAAATAAAATATACTCCAGAAAAGAAGAATTTCGAAGCAGATTGTATGAGCAGGAATCCAGTATTAGAATCGAATGAAAATGCAGATGAACAATTAAAAGTTGTAAATTTGGTTAAATTAGAAGATATTTTAAAAGATCAGAATAAAAATGAAGACATACAAATAACACAGAAACAGTGCTTGAAAAATGAAAATAAAAATAAAGTAGAAAAAACTTCTACGAAAGATAAAATAAAATATACTCCAGGAAAGAAGAATTTAGAAGTAGATTGTATGAGCAGGAATCCAGTATTAGAATCGAAGGAAAATGCAAATGAACAATTAAAAGTTGTAAATTTGGTTAAATTAGAAGATATTTTAAAAGATCAGAATAAAAATGAAGACATACAAATAACACAGAAACAGTGCTTGAAAAATGAAAATAAAAATAAAGTAGAAAAAACTTCAACGAAAGATGAAATAAAATATACTCCAGGAAAGAAAAATTTAGAAGTAGATTGTCTAAGCCGGAACCCAGTTTTAGAATCGAATAAAAATGCAGATGAACAATTAAAAGTTGTACATTTGGTTATATTAGAAGATACTTTAAGAGATCTGAATAAAAATGAAGGAATTCAAAAGAAAAAAACAAATGGATTGAGAAAAACTGTCTACTTTAAAAGGGTCAAGAAGAAAAAAAAAATACAAAAAAAGAAAGAAAAAAAAGAAAGGAAAAAAAAGAAAAAAAAGAAAGAAAGAAAAAAAAAACAAGAAAGAAAAAAAAAGAAGGAAAAAAGATAGGAGGAAAAAATAAAAAAAATAAACTTTATCATATCACTAAACTTATACCAGTCCCTTCACTACAAGAAGATGATCCGGAGGACGAGTGAAAATTTTACTATGAATTTTCATCCCCAAGGGGGGAGATGTAATAAAATAACTAGGTACCTACCTATACATTTTATTAAGTACTTACAAAAAGTACCTACATAAAACAGTTCTACCAACAGATGTCGCATGCGTCACTCAGAAGAAAACAAAAGACTTCCGATAATATTATTAACTGTCAGAATCAGATAGATAGATAGATAGATAGATAGATATAAAATTATTATAAAGATAAATTAAGAATAAACTTTAATTACAAAGCAACACATTGTTTATTTTATTATTATACACCCACTTTACATATTATTTACACTTAATTTTCAAAAGGAAAATATTACCACGTTATATATATATATATATATATATATATATATATATATATATATATATATATATATATATATATATAAATATATATATATATATATAAATATTTATGTATACTGCTTCGGAAATGCACAAATATGAGCGCACAGCCGTGAAATGAGGATTCTGAAATGCAAAAACATGTACACAGCATAATAATGTGTTGATAAATGAAATAAAAGACTCGTATGTTATTTTCAACTATTTATTTTTGATATATGTATAAATCCTTAGGGCTAATTTATCATATGTATATCCCTGTACAACGACATCCTCACACGGAGTTGAAAATCAATCCAAATACAACAAAATTACAGCGACAACTGCCAGCCGGGCGGGGAGCCCACCGCGAACCGAAGTAAACGTGTGTGAAGGAGCTCAAAGGTATAGACGGATTTTATTCCTATGTAAAAAATAAATAAAAAATTACAACTCGTACGGTATGGGACACAAAGCTCTGCGTAGTAGGGGCCCCCGGGCTGGCAGCTGGAGCGCGGGACTGAAAAACCATCGAGAAGACATCAGTGCCCTATGCACCATCGTGTTATAAATCATATGTATCAATCTCCGGACAAAAATGCAATAAATTCTGTCACTGTCCTTTAATGTTGAACCATAATTATGCCACTCAGGTCTGGAACTTGCCACACCGGTATGTAATTTGATACAAAAGTGCAATTTGACATACCGGTATGTAATTTGCCACACCGGTATGCAACTTGCTACACCAGTATGTAATTTGCCACACCAGTAAATAATTTGCCACACCGGTAAATAATTTGCTATATCAGTATGTAATTTGCCACACCTGTATGTAATTTGACACACCGGCCTGTAATTTTCCACATCGGTATATAACTTGCTTCACCGGTATGAAACTTGCTACACCAGTATGTAACTTGCCACACCGGCCTGTAATTTGCTACACCGGTAAATAATTTGCTATACCGGTATGTAATTTGCCACACCTGTATGTAATTTCGCACACTGGCCTGTAATTTTCCACACCGGTATGTAACTTGCCACACTGATCTGCAATTTGCCACACCAGTAAGTAATTTGCCAATCCAGTATGCAACTTGTTACACCAGTATGTAACTTGCCACACCGGCATGTAATTTGCCACACCGGCCTGTAATTTGTCAATAAAGTGAATTATTTGCTACAAAATGGCATCATTATAATTTTACATTAAAAGAAAGATTCGACATAATCTCCGTAAAGCTATTAAATAAAACTTTATAAAAAAATCCTCAACAAAACTACGTACATAATATATACACTTGATATAGGCTTATAAAAAATTTCCTAGTTTATTTATATTTATATATAATTTAACATATTTTTTTATAAAATATAATACAACCTTACATCTAGAGATTCGTATAGCCGTAATGGAAAAAATGCAACAAATATCAAACATCGCAATCAAAAGTACAGAAAACCCGTTCTTGGTGAGTCAGTTTATCAAAGTCGGTTTATTCAGTGAATAATTCAATAAATTATTTGAATAGTTCAATGAAATAAAAAGAATAATTCAATGAAATAACTTGATAAAGTCATTGAATAGTTCAATGGAATTAAGTGAATAATTCAATGAATAACCTGAACAATTCAGCGAATAAATTGAATAAATGAATGAATAACTAATAATTTGCAGAATAATTCAATGAATAACTTCAATGTCTCAATGAATAACTTGAATAATTTGAATAATTCAATGAATAACCTGAACAATTCAGCGAATAAATTTAATGAATGAATAACTTATAACTCGCAGAATAATTCAATGAATAACTTCAATGTCACAATGAATAACTTGAATAATTTGAATAATTCAATGAATAACCTGAAAAATTCAGCGAATAAATTGAATAAATAACTTATAACTCATAGAATTATTAAATGAATAACTTCAGTGAATAATTTGAATAGTTCAATGAATAACTTGAATGAATCATTCAATAATTTGAATGGTTCAATGAATAATTTGAATGGATTATTGAATGATTTGAATGGTTCATTGAATAAACTGAATGGTTCATTGAATAATTTAAATAGTTCAATGAATAATTTGAATGGATAATTGAATAATTTGAATGGTTCATTGAATAAATTGAATAATTCAATAAATTACTAAAAATTCATTGAAAAAGTTGAAAAATTAAATGAGCAGGTTGAAAAATTCAATGAACAGATTGAAAAATTCAATGAATATATTGAATATAATTTAATGAACTTGAATAATTCAACGAATAAATTGATTACTTGAATCAAAATTGTTAATAATTCAACGAAGAATTTGAATAATTAACTTAATAATTTGAATCATTCAATAAATAACTAAAAATTCAATGAAAAGGTTGAAGAATTCAATGAATATATTGAACAATTCAATGGTTACCGCAATTTGAAAGCCCAAATAGAATGCTAATACCCAAAGACACACAACAAGACTGACAACCACACATCGCTCCCCAGGCAGTCACGCCGTACGTCTCTCCTTGTCCAACGAATGGAGCAGTCCTGCGACTGGTCACCCCGCCTGCGGCACCACCAATTGTCCATAAATCGCACCGTCCATAAATTACCCATTTGATATCCGTTGCATTTCCATAAAGTATAACACTGAATTAAATATAGGCTATATATATATATACATATTTTGCAATACTAAACGCAAGTGGGCGCTGCCGACAATTTTAGGATTTCGCATTGTAATCTCAACAGAGACGGAGAAGCTTGCAAAACCGGTATGTAATTCGCCACACCGGTATGTAATTTACAACACCGATATGTAATTTGCTACACCAGTATGTGATTTGCCACACCGGTATGTAATTTGCCACGCCGGTCTGCAATTTGCCACACCGGTATGTAATTTGCCACACCGGTATGTAATTTGTCACACCGGTATGTAATTTGCCACACCGGTATGTAATTTGCCACACCGGTATGTAATTTGCCACACTGGTATGTAATTTGCCACACCGGTATGTAATTTACAACACCGACATGTAATTTGCCACACCGGAATGTGATTCTTTCTGAAATCATATTTAATATATTATATGCTTTAAAATAAATTAAATGAAGATGTGGGCATAAAGGTGAATGTGGGTGTGAAGATAGCGCTAAAAGCAGCCGACGACGGTTCGTAAGCCCCGCAAGTGCCCGGGGTGCCGTATTTTCTTCTCATGTGATTTCTTCGTCTCTGTCGCGATCCCGCCCTGTGCGTTTAGTATGCACATCCAGTAAAAGTTACACATTTGCTAAAATTAGTGATTTCGACGTATACATAATGTGATGCGACCAAATATATAGAGAACCTGGTCTGGTCATATTGCTCACTCCTTTCAACAATGTCATATTTCAAAAATCGTCAATTTTCAGTTGTGCATGTTTTCGGAATGCCCAGAAAATGTACTATACCCCAGCAAAAGCGGCATATTTTTAACTTAATATTTACCCGCAACAGACCAGAAAGTATTTTTTTTTTGCATTTTGAAGAAAAGGTATTGTTTAACTCTATCCACGCGGCTCGCATAACCGTTTGTGTTTTTACAAAACATTCCCCACACGCGGCTGACATAACCGTATGTGTTTTCACTTAGGTCCAAGTTTCGAACCTCAGTTCAACTTGGAGGGATTTTTTCATGGTGTGGAACTTTGGATAAAATAATACGTCAATCCTCGGCCTTATGACATCTGTTGAAATATCTGACTAATAATTTGTAACATCACAAGGATAAATAAAAGAACAGATCCCTGATTTTTCTTGCGGTCGGTAATTAGTCCGCGCCATAATCATGCCCTATATCTGTCTCACTCTCGACACTGCGCATCGCCAGTGGGTAAGAGTGACACACGATGCGTGCTTTGATTTATTTATGTTACGATCTTATTTGTTTATATTACGATATATTTCAAGAATAATGTGACACAAGTGTATTATAGAGTACCAAAAAGGCACAATGAATCCCATTGAACGTTTTTGTTTAGGAAAATAAATTGTTTCATAGCTAAATACATGATAAAAGTAATAATTTAAAAAACGGCGAAATACAGCCGCGCACGAGCGTCTCTTAGGAACAAAGTTAACGCGTTTAAAAGGTTAATTATTTTTAAATACACTAAATATTGATCAAATGTAGAAACAACATTCAGGTTTTACCTAAAAAGATCTGTTGCACAGTAAAAAGTTCAATAAGTGGCTTGATATTTATTTTTAATACATTTCATTATATTTTAAAACTTTAAAAATAATCTCCTGAAAAATCAAGTTTTTTTTATATATGACGTTGTTGAAAGGTGTGAACGATATATGGGGTGTTTTTTTAGAGGTTTGGCTTTCAAAATGGCACATCATTCTTCAGTAATTCCTTCTCTGTCCAAGCGGCCTGACTATGGAATGAATTACCTCTCCGCGTGAACAAACGCACCTTCTCTAATCACTTTCAAAAAGCGTCTGAGACATTACTATCTATCATTAGAACCCTAACTGTCCATCAAACCTCCTCCCTCTACCTCCTTCCCTAAACTCCCTTCTTCCTTGTCCTTCCTTATTATCATCAATCAATAATTTTTTTTTTAAATGTTCAAGTACTATTTACCCTCTGATTGCAAACAGCTATATATCGCTCACTCCTTTCAAGAACGTCATAAATCAAAAAACTTGATTTTTCAGGAGAACGTTTTTAAAGTTTAAAAATATAATACAATGCATTAAAAATAAATATCAAGCCACTTTCTGAACTTTTTACTTCGCAACACATATTTTTAAGTAAAACCTGAAGGTTTTTTCTCCATTTGAAAAATATCAAGTATATTTAAAAAAATAATTAAACAATACATTTTCTTCAAAATTTAAAAACAACACTTTCCGCCCTGTAGCGGGTAAATATTAAGTTAAAAATATGACTCTTTTGCTGGGATATAGTACATTTTCTGGGCATTCCGAAAACATGCACAACTGAAAATTGACGATTTTTGAGGAGTGAGCGATATGGTATCAAACGTTTTGACCAATATCACTAGTCTGTTTTAGGTTGGTCGGAAGATATTGCTTTTTAGCAATAAGCCCGCCAATGTACTTATTTCTGTTCTGTACATGAAGTTTAAATAAATAAATAAAAATGTTTCTACAGACTGTCTACTTGACAGTTGATTCGTAGTCGCTGCGTTTTGCCATTTCACCACGAATAGACTGAGTGACTGTTATGCGCGTCCTAGGTTCGGTGAATGGGCCGAAAACAATATTCAGCTTGATTTTCATTTTAAACGCGAAATTTTGCCAACCGCTGAGGCACATTTTCTGATTACGGCTATGTCAAAAAGCGGAATTGCCGAATTCAGAGTGGAGAAAACCCAGAAGCCTTTGTCCAGACGAATTACATCCATTAAAAGCCACTGTTCGGTGTGCTTTATGGGCAGGCGGAATCATTGGATCCGTATTTTTTAAAATTTTATTCGGCCAGAATGTCACGGTCAATGGAGAGCGCTACAGGACCACGATCACAGACTTTTTTTTGCCTCGGTCGAATGGGATTAATGTGACAGAGCTGCGGTTTAACAAGATGGCGCAACATGCCGCTCGGCGGGCGCCACCATCGATTCACGGCAGGAAATTTGAATTTGTACACCTCGAAAAAAAACACCCTATACGACACAGTGACAAAATAACGATTTAATACGGTCATCGCTGACTGCAATGCTCCTTGACAGTACGGTGCTATTGTTCCGCCACCCAGTCGGGTAGCAATGATTAAGTAATTCAAATCTGCAAATTACAGCGATTCATTGAACAAATCAAGTAATTTATTGAACAAATCAAGTGATTCATTGAACAAACGAAGTAATTCATTGAACAAAGCAAGTATTTTGTTGAATGAATTAAGTGATTTATTGAACAAATCAAGTAATTTACAGAATAAGTGAAGCAATTTATAGAGTGCCACAAGTGACTTATTTAATGATATAGTAATTCATTGGATGAATGTAGTGATTTACCGAACAAACGAAGTAAATTATTAAACAAATCAAGTAATTCATCAAACAAATCAAGTAACTTATTGAACAAATCAAGTAACTCATTGAACAAATCAAGCAACTTATTGAACAAATCACATGATTCATTGAATAAATTAGTACCTTTTTAAAAAATATGTATATATATATTTTTTGTGTTTTTATTATTATACGCAAACATTTCAATTTTGTGCTATTTCTGTGAGCCTAAGCGGCTCATTATTAGAAATAGGCAACAAATTGTGGTAGAGCGGGTTCCAACCGAGAAGCTCTGACTCAAGAGTCCGCGACACTAACCGCGGGACCACAACCCGACACAACAGTTGAACAGATAGCCAAAATGCTCGGCCACTATAAATTTGGTCAGCCAATAAATACTCCCTCCAGAGAGGCCGCAGTGCCCTACGCACCACTGGGTGTAGCCAACAAGAAATGTGGCCAGAGTTACGTATATATATAGGATTTTTTTAATACAATAAAAGCCTAACGATAAGTTTCATTTTAGAAAATTTTATATATATATATATATATATATATATATATATATATATACATATATATATATATAAATATCTTCATACTTAAATACCGTATTAAAGAGATGGCCACATTTAAAATTTCATAAGTCATAATATGATTTCTACAAATGATTAAAAATTAATAAAAAAAAAATGTATATACAATTTAAAAAAAAAAAAATATATATATATATATATATATAATGAATAAGTTCATATGTAGCCGTCTACATATGAACTTATTCATATATATATATATATATATATATATATATATATATATATATATATATATATATATATATATATATATATAGTCGCATAATTGTTGGGGTTTGAAAATGTATGATGAGATGCCTGAATGTATGAAGAATGCAAAGAGTCTGAACAAATTTAAAAACAAATGTTTTGTTTAATAACAATAATAAAACCCTTATCCGCACCCCAATGGTGCATAGGGCACTGCGTCATATAAACGCAGTGTTATATTGATCGTTTTACACATGAAGGAAAGGTGATCAGCCCTCCGCTCCAGGTACCAGTCCAGGGTAATATTGAATAAATATGACGGTGAAAAAATCACTAATATTTATATTACCCACCTTGGGAATCGAACCCGGGACCACTAGAACGGTAGCCGAGCGTGCTGATCATTACGCTACGGAGGCGGACGTATTTAAAAATAAATAAAATTATATATATATATATATATATATATATATATATATATATATATATATATATATATATATATATAAATATATATACATATATTATTTTATTTATTTTTTAAAACCCTTATCTGCACCTAACGGTGCACAGGGCACTGCGCTGTATCGACGCAGTGTTGAGGTCCCGGGTTCGATTCCCAGGGAAGGGTGAAAATAAATTTCAAAAAGTGACTTTTTCACTCTAATACTTATTCAATATAACCCTGGACTGGTCCCCGAAGCGCATGCCTTCATGTTAGTGACAATCATGATAACACTGCGTCAACACGATGCAGTGCCCTATGCACTATCGGGTGCGGCTAAGGGGTACAAGAAGGATATATATATATATATATATTTGATCCGAGACGAAAAGACAATGGGTTTCAATTTCCGTGTTGTATTTTGTGACGGGTCATAAGAAATGACATTTTTCATTAACCAAATTTGCGACCATGTCCACTGCTCCAATTCGCGTGTCTAGGGTTTCATTTCTGCCACGGCAACAAGATAAAGATCTCGATCTCTCTGGGAGGAATGCGCGGAAAAATGAAGTACGATAGACGCGTTATCAATCAGGCTAATAAAGAAGGCAGTGTCGGGATGGTTAGGGTGCTAAGAAAGATAATAATAGATTTACAACGTTTTGAATGCGTCCAAATACTCTAATTATAGGAGTCAATTTTTTACATGAATTTTTGGAGCTCGCATACAAATGAAAGAGTTTCTGCCTCATGGAAAGTTCCTCTCATCCTACCACAGATATCTCTAGTGAATTCAAACACCACATTTCGAATTCGATCAATTTATCAATATATATATAATTTGAGTTTCGTCCGCCTCCGTGGTGTAATGGTCAGCGTGTTTAGCTACCGTGCTGGAGGTCCCGGGTTCGATTCCCGGGGGGGGAGGTGAAAATAAATATTAGTGATTTCGTCCGCCTCCGTAGTGTAATGGTCAGCACGCTCGGCTACCGTTCTCGAGGTCCCGGGTTCGATTCCCAAGGGGGGTAAAATAAATATAAGTTCATTATTCAATATTACCCTGGACTGGTACCTGAAGCGGAGGGCTGATCACCTTTCCTTCATGTGTAAACGATCGAGATAACACTGCGTTTATATGAAGCAGTGCCCTATGCACCATTGTGGTGCGGATAAGGGTTTTATTATTATTATTATTACCCTGGACTGGTTCCTGAAGCGCAGAAGTAATCACCTTGCCTTCATGTAAGTAATGATCAAGATAACACTGCGTCAATTTGATGCAGTGACCTATGCACCACAAGGTGCGGATAAGGGATATATAAATAATAAGAATAATTTAAATAGTGCGGTTGTCAGTCACGGGTGTAATTGGCGAATGTTGCGCGTGTGTAAAGTGATCACTTAAACAGGCCTATGTCCGGCCTACGGCCGTAAGTTCTCATTTCCAGTATGACTCTAATAAAGGTCACTTTCCAATAATTCTATCTTGATTTCGGTTTCAAATTTGCATTTTAGAGATGTCGTGCGTATCGCTCACTCCTTTCAAGAACGTCGTAAATCAAAAATCGTCCATTTTCAGTTGTGCATGTTCTCAGAATGCCCAGATAATGTACTATATCCCAGCAAAAGCGGCATATTTTTAACTTAATATTTACCCGCTACAGGGCAGAAAGTGTTGTTTTTGCATTTTGAAGAAAAGGTATTGTTTAATTATTTTTTTAAATATACTAAATATTTTTCAAATGGATAAAAAACCTTCAGGTTTTACCTAAAAAGATCTGTTGCACAGTAAAAAGTTCAATAAGTGGCTTGATATATATTTTTAATACATTTTATTATATTTTTATACTTTAAAAACGTTCTCCTGAAAAATCGTTTTTTGATATTTGACGTTGTTGAAAGGAGTGAGTGATTTCTTGATTCTTTTACTATCAGTTCAAGAAGAGCCGATGTAAAAAATAAGTCGAAAGCGACGGGCTTTGAATCTGCTGGCGGAACATGGAACGAGGAAAGCAGTATAACGGTCAATATGTAAATTAACATGAAGTTCTTCAAATTAAGCTCCAGACATATAAATAAATAACGGATCAAGTCAAGAGAGGTGTGTTGAGATGGTTCAAGCGAAGAGCGAAGCAAGTCCACGAGGAGAGCTTGGAATGACGGAGTAGCCGGAGTGCACGGGGGGCGAGCGGGGGTGCGGCGCTACAGGAAGATGACGGGGCGCTCGTGCGCGGGCTCCGAGCCGGAGGAGCGGGAGCGCCGGCCCCCGGAGCCGGGGGGCGCCGCGGGGCTGCCGCACACCTCCGTCTGGGAACCGCTCGACGCCGACTTCATCTCGCCCGCGCCTGCAAACAAACAACACCAAATTCAAAATCCACAATATTCCATATGCCCAAACCATCCCAACCCGACTTCCTCAGTTTGCTGGATAGTGCTCATCTCAGCCTTGCACCCTTTCCTTATATCACCATTGGAACATCTACCATACATGGTCTTGCCGCACTGAGAGATGGCATCCCGACTGCATCCAGTCTACTCTCATCCTTCCCAAACCATCCCAAGCCGCCTTCCTTAGTTTGCTGGATAGTGCTCATCTCAGCCTTGCACCCTTTCCTTATATCACCATTGGAACATCTACCATACATGGTCTTGCCGCACTGAGAGATGGCATCCCGACTGCATCCAGTCTACTCTCATCCTTCCCAAACCATCCCAAGCCGCCTTCCTTAGTTTGCTGGATAGTGCTCATCTCAGCCTTGCACCCTTTCCTTATATCACCATTGGAACATCTACCATACATGGTCTTGCCGCACTGAGAGATGGCATCCCGACTGCATCCAGTCTACTCTCATCCTTCCCAAACCATCCCAAGCCGCCTTCCTTAGTTTGCTGGATAGTGCTCATCTCAGCCTTGCACCCTTTCCTTATATCACCATTGGAACATCTACCATACATGGTCTTGCCGCACTGAGAGATGGCATCCCGACTGCATCCAGTCTACTCTCATCCTTCCCAAACCATCCCAAGCCGCCTTCCTTAGTTTGCTGGATAGTGCTCATCTCAGCCTTGCACCCTTTCCTTATATCACCATTGGAACATCTACCATACATGGTCTTGCCGCACTGAGAGATGGCATCCCGACTGCATCCAGCCTACTTTCATCCTTCTATACTTGGTTGGTAAGGTCTACTGCTGCTTCAGCTTTCACTGGAAGGTGTTTACTTGCTATAAGTACATAGTTTCAGTACCCAATTACTTGTAAGAATGTAAAATAATGCACGGTAGCCTGGAGAGGAAGAGAGGGAGAGGAAGAGAGGGAGAGGAAGATCTTCACACGATGGACCGATCAAATTAAGGCAGCAGCAGGCACCCCGGTGGTTGGAGCTACGTGCAGCGCAGTCAAGGGACAACTGGAGAAGAGTCATTGCATCCGCAAGGGTCACAACCCTCAGTAATGAGGAACAAGACTCAAAAGAAGGAAGAAGAGGTACTCAAAAAGAAGGAGGAAAGTACACTGAATGCAGTTGAAATGCGGTCTCTCAGAAGAATGTGCAACAAAACGATGTATGATAGATGTTCGAATAGTGAAATAAGGGAGGAATGCAAAGCTGAGACAAGCGTTATCGATAAAATTAAGAAAGGTGTGTTGAGGTGGTTTGGACATGTAGAACGAATGAGTGAGGAAAGAACGATAAAACAAATTTATGAGGCGAATGTAATTGGAAAAAGGAGCAGAGGAAGACCGAGAAAAACTTGGCACGATCAAGTATTCCAAATACTTGAAAGTGGTCAGGTTAGGAGTCGAATCAATCGGCGGGGATGTATGAGGAGACGCTTGAACGTGGAAGAGGCGAAGAATGTTTGCAAGGACAGAGTGGTGTGGCGTTCTATTCTCTCTGCCTACCCCTGCGGAAAGCGGCGTGATGGTTAGTTAGTTAGTTTAGAAGTACTCACCGAGATGTTCTTTGGCGGTCAGGTGCTCGGAGCCGCTGGAACCCCCGCTCCCGGAGAGCACGCTCTCCTCCCGGTTGTAGCTGTAAATGTAAAATGATATATATTAATTAATTGATTTGTTTATTGTTGAAAAATGCGCTAAGAGTGACAGAAATGCAGCATATCTGGCAAGAGTCTACGAGATAGAATAAGGAACGCCAGGATCAGGGAAATATGCGAGATGGAAGATGTCGCTAGGTGGGGAAGGCAACGAAGGAGACAATGGTATGCGCGTGTGAGGAGAATGGAACCATCCAGACTCTCCCACATTGCACTGTATATATATATATATGGCCTATATATATATAATATATATATAGTCGGCGTGGAAGGTAAACGCAGCGTAGGAAGAAGGCGTATATCCTGGCTCGGCAACTCCGCGTATATCCTGGCTCCGCTGCAGCACTGGGGCGCTGCTCAGAGCGGCTGCAGACTGACACGATGATTGCCAACCTTCAGCGTGGAGTACTCGGGCCGTTGTATGAGGGGAGAGAAATAGCGAGTAATAGGTATTATATTACAAGGCGGCGTGGAAGGTAAACGCAGCGTAGGAAGAAGGCGTATATCCTGGCTCCGCTGCAGCACTGGGGCGCTGCTCAGAGCGGCTGCAGACTGACACGATGATTGCCAACCTTCAGCGTGGAGTACTCGGGCCGTTGTATGAGGGGAGAGAAATAGCGAGTAATAGGTATTATATTACAAGGCGGCGTGGAAGGTAAACGCGGCGTAGGAAGAAGGCGTATATGAAGGCTCTAGGGGGCCCCTAGAGGACAGGGAGGTAGTTACCCGTAGAGAGTGGTGTGCTCGCTGGCCGTGTACTTGAACGGCATCGGCTGGTACCCGTGCGGGTTGTACTGCCCGCTGTACGGGATGTAGCTGGCGGGTCCGATGACGCTGAAATGACACAAAGCGGTCAGTATAGACGTCAATAATGTTTCTTTTCAAACGTCTAAGGGAAATATTGTTGATGTCTATTTGACTATTTGATAAAGAAATGTAAGTTATAATATTATATCTTCTTCTTCTTCAAACCCTTATCTGCACCCCGATAGTGCATAGGGCACTGCATCATAAATGGAGTGTTATCTATTTATATGTGTGCTCTAAAATATAATAGATACGGGCTCACAATTTTTATATTCCTCCGTAGTATAATCATGTATTACATGAAATTATTTTAATATAAAGTTATTCATTTACAGCGACGGAAATAAATGATGACGGTCGTCAGCCCCGTAAATGCCCAGACTTCCATATTCTTCTTCATCTTTGATGAGATGTCAAAAAATAATATGGAAATAAATGATTTGTGAAAAAATCGGGGATAGAATCACCAATACACAAACGTTTCCTATGTCATTATACGCACATGTCATAGCGTGTTTAATGCGCCAGTAGTGCGCAGATCGTCTTGCGCGGCGGTCGTGTCGCTACACCAGCTATGACAGTTACTTGCGATGTATTTTTTTCTCGTTTTCAGATACTTACGGGAGCTAACATTACAAAATTGTCAATAAAAGCAACATTTAGGAATATAAACATTTTTCCCGTTTTTAAACCACACTTTCATATGGTGTACAAAATACATATCACTGGTGCATGCGGAAGATTTTAGCACCGTATACGAAGGGTATAACTTTGTGGTATATTAACCGGATCCACGCGGCTCGCATAACCGTATGTGTTTTCACAAAACATTCCCCGTACGTGGCTGACATAACCGTTTGTGTTTTTACTTTACTCCAAGTTTCGAACCTCAGTTCAACTTGGAGGGATTTTTTCATGGTGTGGAACTTTGGATAAAATAATACGTCAATCCTCGGCCTTATGACATCTGTTGAAATATCTGACTAATAATTTGTAACATCACAAGGATAAATAAAAGAACAGATCCCTGATTTTTCTCGCGGTCGGTAATTAGTCCGCGCCATAATCATGCCCTATATCTGTCTCACTCTCGACGCTACGCATCGCCAGTGGGTAAGAGTGACACACGATGCGCGCTTTGATTTATTTATGTTACGATCTTATTTGTTTATATTACGATATATTTCAAGAATAATGTGACACACGTGTATTATAGAGTACCAAAAAGGCACAATGAATCCCATTGAACGTTTTTGTTTAGGAAAATTAATCGTTTCTTAACTAAATACATGATAAAAGTAATCATTTAAAAAACGGCGAAATACCGCCGCGCACGGGCGTCTCTCAGGAAAAAAGTGAACGCGGTTTAAAGGTTAATATAACAATCTCCTTATCATTCATCGTTCAAAAGGTGGTATTACACAAAGTGAACGATGAATGGTAAGGTGAGTTTCAAATTAAAATAATATTGTTCAATTTACACAGCTCCATTTAAGTAAATTACTACCTCGAGGACACTTTACCATGGTTTAATTTGTGGAAAAGAGATGAATTAGCAAAATAATGGGTTTTTCGTTTTTTCTAAGCGTCATCTCACTCCCACTGTTTCCAGCTACTTGTGGAAGAGCACTCCCCGCCACCGTTGAGGGCAGTATGCGCAGTCCCAGTGGAGGGGACTCTGGGAGGGCATTATGCACAGTGCCGGTGCGGACTCTAGGGACTCTAGAAGGTGGGAGGACTGACCTGGGGTTAGGCAGGCAGTCGCTGGGCGCGGGGCTGCCGGCGCCCACGCGCAGGCCGGCCATGGCCGCGCTCAGCCCGTCCCCCGCCACGTAGTAGCACTGCTCCGAGAATGTGACCTTGTTCACCGTGTGCCGGATGTAGCCCGCCTGCAATGCAAGAGCGCGCGTGAGCTACGAGGATGGGACGCCGCACCACACTGTCTTCCCAAGTATTCCTCGCCTCTTCCAGGTTCATACATCTCCTCATACATGCCCGCCGATTATTTCGACTCCTAACCTGACCGCTTTATAGTATTTGGCATACCTCATCGTGCCAGGTTTTTCTCGGTCTTCCTCTGCTCTTTTTTCCAACTACATTCGACTCATAATTTTTTTTTACCATTCTTTTCTCACTCACGCCATCTCAACACGCCTTTCTTAATTTTATCAATAATGCTTATCTCAGCTTTGAATTCCTTCCTTATTTCACTATTCGAATGTCTATCATACACCGTTTTGTAGCACATTCTTGTGAGAGATTGCATCCTGACTGCATTCAGTCTACTCTCATCCTTCCCAAACCATCCCAAGCCGCCTTCCTTAGTTTGCTGGATAGTGCTCATCTCAGCCTTGCACCCTTTCCTTATATCACCATTGGAACATCTACCATACATGGTCTTGCCGCACTGAGAGATGGCATCCCAACTGCATCCAGTCTACTCTCATCCTTCCCAAACCATCCCGACCCGCCTTCCTCAGTTTGCGGGATAGTGCTCATCTCAGCCTTGCACCGTTTCCTTATATCACCATTGGAACATCTACCATACATGGTCTTGCCGCACTGAGAGATGGCATCCCGACTGCATCCAGTCTACTCTCATCCTTCCCAAACCATCCCGACCCGCCTTCCTCAGTTTGCGGGATAGTGCTCATCTCAGCCTTGCATCTAGCATTCGCGGCTGGGCCCGCACTGGGCTCGCCGGGAGGGAGGGGGATGGCGCCGCACCTTGAGCATGTGGGCGGCGCACTTGCGGGCGTCCCGCCGGTCCGCGACGCCGGCTACGCGGGCGAGCACCCACTCCACCACGTCGGCCCCGATGAAGGCGTTGGGGATGGTGATCTTCAGCCACATCCGGTCCCGGATCTCCAGACCTGGAATCCAATCAGGTAAAATTTTTAAATAATCAACCGGCCATACAAAATGTGTCTCTCCTTTGAGCTTGTCGCAAGCCAATGTTAAATCCAACTATTACATTATTTTATGTAGTAATTTTAAATCAAACACAAAAGAGTGAGCGATATATCATGATCGTGGAAGAGGCGAAGTGTAATAGTATGACAGACGCGTCGTGTACTTGATGACGTCTCTATTAAACAGGACACCTGAGTCCCCTTTTTGTCAGGAGGCAGGTTGGACTGAAGCGAGTATGAATTAAAAACATGGTATCAACTATTTATATAAATTATTTTTTGACATCTCATCAAAGATGAAGAAGAATATGGAAGTCTGGGCATTTACGGGGCTGACGACCGTCATAGGCTGGTTTAAGTGATCACTTTACACACGTGTAACATTCACCAATTCTACCCATTATTGACAACCACACTACTCAAATTCTTGGAAGTTCTATATATATATGAACCAATTTAGAAACCTTGTTCTTGAATCACTAGAACTTCACTTGAGACATCTATTGGTGAGATGTAAAGAAGCTTTTTACTAAGCAGAAACTCTTATATTAGTATGTGAGGTCCGAATCCTGGATTATAATCACACACATGAGTAACGCCAGAAAATACCATTTTCATTTTTATTATTTAAGCTTATAATTTGACCAGATAATTTATTTACCAATAATGGGTAGAATTGGTGAATGTTACACGTGCGTAAAGTGATCACTTAAACCAGCCTATGACGGTCGTCAGCCCCGTAAATGCCCAGACTTCCATATTCTTCTTCATCTTTGATGAGATGTCAAAAAATAATATGACAATAACTCCTGGAATTGGAGATAATCCATTTATATAAATGTTTATTTAAAATTAACAATACGGCAGTCAATACTCACGCGCTTCCAAACAGCTCTGTTAAGTTATGTTACACCCGACTTTCACGAAATACCAAATTAGACTATTTTTAAAAACCCTCTTGCTTTAGGACAGGGAATCATAAATGCTGTACCGATTTATGATGGTCATGGGAACGCATCTTAAACCAAAGGCCGGCCAACATATTGCAAGCAAATGACGCGTCCCTCGACTTTCTAAAAGGGACAATAAAAGTGCGAACGTTAAATGGCAGGGCCATTACACAAGAATGTTCGCAAAGACAGAGTGGTGTGGCGTTCTATTCTGTCTGCCTACCCCTGCGGCGAAGCGGCGTGATGGTTAGTTAGCTAGTTAGTTAGACAGCTCACCCGAGTCGGGTCGCAGCATGGCGCGGACGACGGCGGCGAGGTCCATGCCCACGTGCAGCGGGCCCCCCTCCGCCTGCAGCGCCGGCGGCGGCGGCAGCGGGGCCGAGGACATCTCCCGCAGCGCGGCCGTGTGGGCCACCCACGCGCCTGCAAGCGTCACATCAACACACACGTTACAGACTAATAATGATAATTTCCCATGATTAAATAGCGCCATTTTCGTAAAATACTACTTCAAGGGCGCTTGCTTGAAAAAAAGAGTCCGAAGGGGGGAAATTGGAGCCGCCGTATTATTGCCCTTTCTTCTCGGTCTTCTTGGACTGGAGCACGGCCACGGTGTTGGGCAGGACGCCTCCCCGAGCGATGGTAGCGCCGGAGAGCAGCGTGTCGAGCTCCCGTCACTGTGGATAGTCAACTGCAGACGGCGGGGGATGATGCCGGTGGCCTTGTTGTCACTGGCGGCATTGCCGGGCATCTCCGACACCTCGGCAGCCAGGCGCTCCATAACGGCGGAGAGGTATACGGGCGCACAAGCCCCAACTGTCTCAGCGTAGTAGATGCGAGCTGGCGTGTTTTGGGTGTTTTAAATTGCTACGGTATTCCATAAAGTTGAATAACAAAGTATAGCACTTTTTCTAGGCAACTAGTATCCGCTGAAATGCGAATGCTAGGAATCTTGCATCCCTTATGTCACTTCCTTACTTACTTATAACCCTTATCCGCACCCAATGGTGCATAGGGCACAGCATAAAATTGACGCAGTGTTATCTTGATCATTACTTACATGAGGGCAAGGTGATCACTCTTGCGCTTCAGGAACCAGTCCAGGGTAAAATTAAATAAATATTACAGTGTAAAATCACTAATATTTATTTTCACCCCTCTGGGAATCGAACCCGGGACCTCCAGCACGGTAGCTAAACACGCTGACCGTTACGCCACGGAGGCGTAACGGTCACTACGACCATATTATATCTATTGTGTATCATAGCTCACTCTCAAGACCTACGTGAGTCATGTAGCTCACGACCTTCACTGTCTCGGAGTCCAGTAGCGGTCCTCCGAGGATGCGACTTGGTTTGCGAGCGAGTGCGTCACAATAATACAGAATGTGTATTGGTGTTTCGTTATCCTCCATACAAAACGACTAATTAACACATTGAAGTCGGGCGCTTCGAACAATAGACTACAACATTTTGAGTGTGTCCAAATACTTGTTCACAAAATCTGGATTATCTCCAATTACAGGAGTTACTTTCATATTATTTTTTGACATCTCATCAAAGATGAAGAAGAATATGCAAGTCTGGGCATTTACGGGGCTTACGACCGTCATAGGCTGGTTTAAGTGATCGCTTTACAGACGTGTAACATTCACCAATTCTACCCATTATTGACAACCACACTACTCAAATTCTTGGAAGTTCTATATATATGAACCAATTTAGAAACCTTGTTCATGAATCACTAGAACTTCACTAGAGACATCTATTGGTGAGATGTAAAGAAGCTTTTTATTAAGCAGAAACTCTTATATTACATCTCACCAATAGATGTCTCTAGTGAAGTTCTAGTGATTCATGAACAAGGTTTCTAAATTGGTTCATATATATAGAACTTCCAAGAATTTGAGTAGTGTGGTTGTCAATAATGGGTAGAATTGGTGAATGTTACACGTCTGTAAAGCGATCACTTAAACCAGCCTATGACGGTCGTAAGCCCCGTAAATGCCCAGACTTCCATATTCTTCTTCATCTTTGATGAGATGTCAAAAAACAATAGACTCTAGCCTATAGCGGGTGTTTTTCGCGATTAGCGCAAAAATATATCGCTTTCTTAAAATTGACAATTTCTAAACCAAACAATATTTTCGATTGAAATTTTCAAAGAAATCATTTATGACATTTGATCATCAAAAATAAATTAAAATCATAATTTTTAATTAAGTATTCCGTATTTCACAATTTTAGAAGCATTGAAAACTATAAAAAATAGTCTTCCCCTCCGAGGTATCATTCCCTATACAATGCTAACATATTCAAATAATAACATACCAAACAGTAAACAAAACAGTGCGAGCGGTATGAAAAATAGTCCAATACGTGAAATGACTCAAACTAAACTGGAGATTGAGATCGCATAAAAACTCTAGATTTCTGGGGACGCCTTTACAAGCGACACACTAGCCAATCCGGACAAGGCATCTCAAATAACGTCAACAGACTGTTGCCTAGCACCCGGGTAGCAGATTACCCTTCAACGCGTTTTATTTCACGCTGATAACAAACCCGTATATTGCCGTTTCCCGCCGATAACCGACAGTCGACAAAAACGGCAAATGCCGTGTCCCGCCGACGACGTGTTAATACACAAGTAAACGATTTTTCTAAGTCAGTTATTGAATATGTTTCCAATCCCTCAACAGCCCTGATCCCTTTTGACTGTGACTGCCAATCAACACAAAAAAATCAAGCTACTTGAGATCTACCCAAGCTTCTTTCCCTAACCGTCAAAATACTTAGAATATTGTTTAGTAGATAGTGTTTTGTCCGCCTCCGTAGTGTAATGGTCAGCGCGCTTGGCTACCGTTCTGGAGGTCCCGGGTTTGATTCCAAGGGGGGGTCAACTAAATATAAGTGATTTTTTCACTGTAATATTTATTCTATATTACCCTGGACTGGTACCTGAAGCGGAGGGCTGATCACCTTTCCTTCATGTGTAAACGATCGAGATAACACTGCGTTTATATGAAGCAGTGCCCTATGCACCATTGGGGTGCGGATAGGGGTTAAAACAAAACAGATAGTGTTTTAGTATTAATCAGTCTTGATAAAGAAGCGGTTAGTTTGGAATCCGGTAGACATAATAATTAAGTTATAATAAAAAATTTACAATGATTTTAAAACAAAGATATATATATATATATATATATATATATATATATATATATATATATATATATATATATATATATATATATATATATATATATATATATATATATATATATATATATATATATATATATATATATATATATGTATATGTATATGTATATGTATATGTATATGTATATATATATATATATATATATATATATATATATATATATATATATATATATATATATATATATATATATATATATATATATATATATGTATATATATATATATATTATAACGAAATTTTATAAAAAAATAAATGTGTTTTTAAATCACTATATAGTGATTTTTTTTAAAAAAGGTACATTTAAATTATAAAATGGAAAACCACAAAGTTAGTGCCTCAAATATAAATTACAAATGAACCTTTCTTGAATTCATCTTGCGCTCGGCGGGAATCGAACCGGCGCCGCCAGTTTGGCAGTGTACTCGACTGCGCCAGGGCCGTGCGTAAGTAACTGCTGAATCAACCAACTCCGCACCCCAATGGTGCATAGGGCACTGCATTATATAAACACAGTGTTATCTTGATCGTTAACACACGAAGGAAAGGTGATAAGCCCTCCGCCCCAGGTACCAGTCCAGGGTAATATTAAATAAATATTAGAGTGAAAAAATCACTGATATTTATTTGACTCCCCTGGGAATCGAACCCGGGACCTCCAGAACGGTAGCCCAGCGTGCTGACCATTACACTACGGAGGCGGACTAAATCAATCAATCAATAAAATTGCAAATATTTTAATAACTCAGATCGTTGTAAAAATGGTAGTCGCTCTTGTAAAATCATTCATAAAACGTCCATCTATTGCATTCTCCTCTAATTCTCTCAGGGCTGTGTGCGTGCAGGGCTGTGTGTGTGCAGGGCTGTGTGTGTGCAGGGCTGTGTGTGTGCAGGGCTGTTTGCGTGAGGGCTGTGTGCGTGCAGGGCCGTGTGTGTGCAGGGCTGTGTGCGTGCAGGGCAGTGTGTTTGCAGGGCAGTGTGCGTGCAGGTCTGCGTGCGTGCAGGGTCGGTGTGTGTGCGGGCTGTGTGTGCACTGACCGGGGTCGATGGGGCGCACGGGCTCGGTGCGCGGGATGGTGAAGTAGCCCTTGGGGTTGGGGTCCCAGCACTTGGCCACCACCAGCTTGATGGGGCCGGGCTTCTGCACCACCTCCCGCAGGACTCGTACGGCCTCGTCATTGCTCATGTTCTCAAAGTTCACGTCGTTCACCTGCAAGGATAATTTGCATCATTTTCACAACTAATGCTATATGGAAAAACCCTGAGATAAAGATCGGCAGCAAAATTAACCTTTTAACCGCGTTCACTTTGTTCCTGAGAGACGCCCGTACGCGGCGGTGTTTCGCCGTTTTTTAAATGATTACTTTTATCATGTATTTAGTTAAGAAACGATTTATTTTCCTAAACAAAAACGTTCAATGGGATTCATTGTGCCTTTTTGGTACTCTATAATACACTTGTGTCACATTATTCTTGAAATATATCGTAATATAAACAAATTAGATCGTTACATAAATAAATCAAAGCACGCATCGTGTGTCACTCTTACCCACTGGCGATGCGTAGCGTCGAGAGTGAGACAGATATAGGGCATGATTATGGCGCGGACTAATTACCGACCGCAAGAAAAATCAGGGATCTCTTCTTTTATTTATCCTTGTGATGTTACAAATTATTAGTCAGATATTTCAACAGATGTCATGAGGCCGAGGATTGACGTATTATTTTATCCAAAGTTCCACACCATGAAAAAATCCCTCCAAGTTGAACTGAGGTTTGAAACTTGGAGCAATGTAAAAACACATACACTTATGTCAGCCGCGTATGGGGCATGTTTTGTAAAAACACATACGGTTATGCGAGCCGCGTGGATCCGGTTAAGGTTTACAAAACTTGTGTTCGACCCATCATGACGTATGGAATCCAAAGTAGAGCGGACACCGCTGCCACAAAAAACGCGCTTAGAGTGTCAGAAATGAAGACTCTGAGAAGCATAACAGGCAAGAGTCTTCGAGATAGAATCAGAAACGCCAGGATCAGGGAAATATGCGAGACGGAAGATGTCGTTAGGCGGGGAAGGCAACGAAGGAGACAATGGTATGCGCGTGTGGGGAGAATGGAACCATCCAGACTCCCCCACGTTGCACTGTACGGCCGACCCCATGGTAGACGACTCCCGGGCAGACCACCAAAGAGATGGGTCGATAGCTGAGAATCGACATAGCAGGAGGCTAATCCCCCTTAAAAACAGGCCGCAAGGCCTACACAAAGATGAAGAAGTAGATTTATGAAAAAAAACAGAGTCGAAAAATTGTTTAATGTATAAGGGTTTGAAAATCTATGATGAGATGCCTGAATGTATGAAGAATGCAAAGAGTCTGAACAAATTTAAAAACAAATGTTTTGTTTAATAACAATAATAAAACCCTTATCAGCACCCCAATGGTGCATAGGGCACTGCTTCATATGAACGCAGTGTTATCTTGATAGTTTTACACACAAAGGAAAGGTGATCAGCCCTCCGCTTCAAGTACCAGTCCGGGGTAATATTGAATAAATATTACAGTGAAAAAATCACTAATCTTTATTTTACCCCCCCTGGGAATCGAACCCGGGACCTACAGAACGGTAGCCGAGCGTGCTGACCATTACACTACGGAGGCGGACAAACTCTGTTTTGTTTACTGTAAGGAAATGTAAATATATACATATATATGTAGTAAATTAGGTGTATATAATAGTTTATATTAGTTGCAATATAAGCTAACATACGAAATAATAAAATTTAAAAAAATATCACCGGTGTACGCGGTGGTTTTCTAGCGCCACAAGGGCTAAAAAAAACTAACTAACCATCACGCGCTTCACGGTAGGCAGAGAGGATAGAGCGCCACACCACTCTGTCCTTGCAAACACTCTTCGCCTCCTCCACGTTCATGCATCTCCTCATACATACCCGCCGATTGTTACGACTCCTAACCTGACCACTTTCAAGTATGGCAAGGAAGGGTTAGTGTGCTACAAATATTGTATGCAGACTTACATTGAGAGCTGTCCCACCGCATGCCCAGATCTGATACAGAAGCATCTAGGCTTCCTGACAGATGCTCTTGCTAAGCAATACTTTTGTTTTTGGCATACCTGATCGTGCCATGTTTTTCTCGGTCTTCCTCTGCTCTTTTTTCCACTTACATTCGCCTCATAAATTTGTTTAACCATTCTTTCTTCACTCATACGTTCCACATGTCCAAACCATCTCAACACACCTTTCCCAATTTTATCGATAATATCTCAGCCTTACATTCTTTCCTTATTTCATCATTCGAACATCGTTTTGCCACACATCCGTCCAAGGGATCGCATTTCGACTGCATTCATCCTACTTTTGCCAGCTCCATGCATTCGTTCCGCATGTCCAAACCATCTCAACACACCTTTCATTTATTAATTTTATCGATAATATTTCAGCCTTACATTCTTTCCTTATTTCATCATTCGAAAATCTACCAAACATCGCTTTGCCACACATCCGTCCGAGGGATCGCATTTCGACTGCATTCATCCATCCAAACCATCTCAACACACCTTTCCTAATTTCGGCGCCGCAAGGGCAGAGCTTAACGCCTGGAAATGGTTGCCTCGGCGGGCCGGGCTCACCTGCAGGATCATGTCCCCGGGCTCGATGCGGCCGTCCAGGGCCACGGCGCCGCCCTTCATGATGCTGCCCACATAGATGCCGCCGTCCCCGCCGCGGTTGGACTGCCCCACGATGGAGATGCCCAGGAAGTTCACCGTGTCCATGTTCAGGGACACCGTGATGATGTTCAGGGACATGGTCGAGTCCGAGATGCTGCTGTAGGAGCTGGTCCTGCAACACAGGCCGAACCTCAACACGCGTCTGTTCGCATTTACACACAAAAAGGACTTTTCGACATCTCATCAGAGATGAAGAAGAATATGGAATATTATTTACAACATTTTGAGTGTGTCCAAATACTTGTTCACAAAATCTGGATTATCTCCAATTACAGGAGTTATTTTCATATTATTTTTTGATTCGGATCTCACATACTAATATAAGAGTTTCTGCTTAATAAAAAGCTTCTTTACATCTCACCAATAGATGTCTCAAGTGAAGTTTTAGTGATTCATGAACAAGGTTTCTAAATTGGTTCATATATATAGAACTTCCAAGAATTTGAGTAGTGTGGTTGTCAATAATGGGTAGAATTGGTGAATGTGTAAAGTGATCACTTAAACCAGCCTATGACGGTCGTAAGCCCCGTAAATACCCAGACTTCCATATTCTTCTTCATCTTTGATGAGATGTCAAAAAATTATATGAATATTATTTATTGATTTGGCGTTTAATTTGTAGAGCTCCATTTTAATTTATTATTATTATTAACCATATCCGCTCCCTAGGTGGAGCACATGGAGTCCACAAACTGTCTCCAGGCTTTTCTGTCGGCTGCCAGCTCCCTCGCATTCTCCCAAGTCAGATCCGCGTCCCGAAGCTCTGACGAGAACTGCCGATGAATTATCAGCAGTGGTCGGGCACCTGATGCCTTGTAAAGGAGGCGGGCTCGATGGCGGCTCTCGGGAGGCATGCGGAGTGCACGGCCAAGCCAACTGAATCGCCTTTTCTTGACGACAGTTGTGACCGAGATTTGCTGCGTCCTACGCCTTATCTCTTCATTCCTCACAAAGTCAAACCACCAATTTAATTTTAATTTTAAATCAAACACAGATTTTTTGAGTCTACTAAGTTGTATTTTATTAACAAAAACACATAAAAAATTATATTGCGACAATTGTTTCGCCTTGTTAGGGCATTATAATATATAGTGGGCGGGTCGGATGAGTAATACTCTCCGACCCTTATCCGCACCCAATGGTGCATAGGGCACTGCGTCGTATTGACGCGATGCTATCTCGCTCGTTAATTATATGAAGTCACAGAGTAACCAGTCCATAGTAATATTAACTAAATATTAATAATAATAATAATAGAACCCTTATCCGCACCCCAATGGTGCATAGGGCACTGTGTCATATAAACGCAGTGTTATCTTGATCGTTTACACATGAAGGAAGGGTGATCAGCCCTGCGCTTCAGGTACGAGTCCATGGTAATATTGAATAAATATTACAGTGAAAAAATCGCTTATATTTATTTTACCCCCCTTGGGAATCGAACCCGGGACCTCCAGAACGGTAGCTGAGTGTGCTGACCATTACACTACGGAGGCGGACAATAAAGACAATAGAGTGTAAATTCACTAATATTTATTTTAACCCCCCCCCCCCTGGGAATCGAACCAGGGACCTCCAGCGCGGTAGCTGAACACGCTGACCATTACGCCGCGGAGCCGGACTAAATATTAATACACAAAGACAAATTATTTTTCATAATATTTTCTGTCTTTCAAAATGTAGGATGTAATGATTCTCTCATTCCCAACCGTTGTCCGCACCCCAATGGTGCATAGGGCACTGCATCACATAAACGCAGTGCTATCTTAATGTTAAACACATGAAGGAAAGGTGATCAGCCCTCCGCTTCAGGTACCAGTCCAGGGTAATATGAATAAATATTAGAGTGAAAAAATCACTTATATTTATAAACTTATAATATAGCGGAATGTAACTGTGTTTATAAAATATGTTTATTCATTTAATATGCACATAATAATAATAATAATAAAATCCTTATCCGCACCCCGATGGTGCATAGGGCACTGCATCATATAAACGCAGTGTTATCTTGATGTTTAACACATGAAGGAAAGGTGATCAGCCCTCCGCTTCGGGTACCAGTCCAGGGTAATAATGAATAAATATAACAGTGAAAAAATCATTTATATTTATTTGACCCCCCCCTGGGAATCGAACCCGGGACCTCCAGAACGGTAGCCGAGCGTGCTGACCATTTACTTACTTACTTACAACCCTTATCCGCACCCAATGGTGCACAGGGCACTGCATCGAATCGACGCAGTGTTATTTTGATCGTTTCTTGCATGAAGGCAAGGTGATCACTCCTGCGCTTCAGGAACCAGTCCAGGGTATTTTTAAATAAATATTATAGTTTTTTTTAAATTACCTAACGTCCAAGTGACTCTGAAATCTAGCTACGGCTTATGCAACCCCGTTTATCATGTCCCTACTCAGGCTTCAACTTTATAAGTTTCATAGCTTATGCCTACTCGTGAGTGGATTTACTCTTTACGTTTAAAGTTACTATAATATAATGTAATTCATGAGTGAAAATTCTAGGCAAAAGCACTCGCCATTTATTTTAACCCCCCCTCTGGGAATCGAACCCGGAACCATCAGCACGGTAGCTAAACACGCTGACCATTACACCACGGAGGCGGATATTATCAGACACATGTTAGAGTTTGACAATGTTATTTTTTGACATCTCATCAAAGATGGAAAAATAATACGGAAGTCTGGGCATTTACGGGGCTGACGACTGCCATAGGCTGGTTTAAGTGATCACTTTACACGCGTGTAACATTCACCAATTCTACCCATTATCGACAACCACATAACTCAAATTCTTGGAAGTTCTATATTTCGCTTACTCCTTTCAACAACATCATAAATCAAAAATCGTCAATTTTCAGTTGTGCATGTTACACGCGTGTAAAGTGAGCACTTAAACCAGCCTATGACGGTCGTCAGCCCCGTAAATGCCCAGACTTCCATATTCTTCTTCATCTTTGATGAGATGTCAAAAAATAATATGCAAATAACTCCTGTAATTGGAGATAATCCAGATTTTGTGAACAAGTATTTGGACACACTCAAAATGTTCTAGGTTCTAGGTAAAAATACTGGTTGTCGAGGAATGGGGGGCCCACCTGGACATGAGCTGCGGCCGCAGCTTCCGCCGGCGCTGGGGGCGCTTGCGGCTGGACACCTGCAGCCGCGACACGCTGCTGCACTCGGTGAGCGCGCGCTCCAGCGACGCGGACGTGTGGCGGCCCGTCGTGGTCGTGATCTCGCTCTGGCTGTCGAACAGGCTCGTGGAGTCCAGCTCGGAGCTCGCCACGGACGCGCTGTCCAGCTGCGGCCCGTAGTGCCCGTTGGCGCGCCGCCCGTAGCGCGGCCCGCGCGCGCCCAGCGTGCTGGCCGTCTCGGCGCGCGCCTTCAGCTTGCCGCTGTCCGTGCACTGCGACGCGCCGTCCGAGGGATTCGACCCGTCGGCCGTCACCAGCCACGATACCACGCGCCCGTTGAAGCACGGCAGGTGCGAGCCGTCGTCCACGATCTCCTCCTTCACCACCCCGAAGTCGTCGTCCATGGACTTGAAGAAAAACTTGTAATTCGGGCGGTTCAGGATGTTTTTGAAGTCGATAAGTGTCACTTTTTCCGGCGATATGGGGATTTTAACCAAGTAGGGAGTCTCCTCGTCGTCTATGTAATATATCACCTTGGTCTCCTCCATTTTTGACGGCGATCTTCTGTTCACTTTAACATCGGAAAACACCTAATTTAATGTCTATAAATATCGTCCGCCATCAAAATATAACATGGCGATCGGTCCCATAGATTACGTTTTGCGCAGATCGAAAACTACGGTGACGTCGAATTACAAAAATCTCAACGTCGGAAGGAGACACCGCGCTACAAAAAACATTATGTTTCTATTTCATTTTACACCGCGGCGACTCGTTTTTATGCTTTGTCTCTTTTTATATGGCTCATTGGCGCTGGAGTAACAAAGACAGCTTTAAAACCTATTTTTTTATATTAAGGTTTCAGTACCTAGTCGGTCCATTGAACTTCGGATTGATGTTTCGATTTTGATTGATGCCTGTTCGATTATGATACGATTTTAAGATTTAAAAAAATATGTGGTGAAGAAAAATCAAAACATTGAATTATGAAATAAAGTTTGAAATAAAATCTTTAAATTTTTACGAAAGGTCTCGCAAATTCATTTCAGTAAAGTAACAATGTATCTTGAAATTGGTATACGTTTTTTTTAAGATTTAAGAATTCAAAGCTGAGATATATTTTAGATAAAATGAAAAAAGGTTTGGGCACGTGAATTCAATGAGTGAAGAAATAATAGTAAAACAAATTTATTAAGAGAATATGGATGGTTATCAAAGTAGAGGAAGACCGAAAAAACTTGATCGAGTCATGATCGAGTATTTCAAATATGTACTTGAAAGTAGTCAAGTCAGAAGTCAAAATATTCGGCAGGTATGAATAAAGAGATGCATGAATGTGGAAGAGGTTGGAGTGGCGTTCTTTTATCTCTGTGTACCCCTGCAAGGAAGCGACGTCAGTTATTAATCTAGTTCATAATATAAATCCCTTATTATCAAAATAAATGAAAATTTTAGCCAATTTACATAGTCATTTTCCTAAACACTATATAAGGGAAGAAGGTATCTATACCAAATCCATTTAATAAATTTCCACGATCTGATAAGTATTTTGATACTGTTATTTTCATTTAAATTAAGCACATTCCCGGTGCCCTATGCATCATTGCACATAGTGAAAAGAAATGGACGACTTGGTAATCGTATGGTTTTAACACAGTGTTGGTGCATACACGAACATGGTTTGTATATATTAGCAACACTGAAGTAAATGTCAAATATGGTAAAAAAAAAAAACAAAAAAACCGCGCCCTTCCGCGCCTAACTTCACCACGCAGAATATTTTTTTTTAATAAATTTGTTTTGGGGTTATGTGCGAGCTGTCACGTTGATTAAAAAATATGTATATATACTTTTCATAAGCGTAATTTAAATAATAATATCAAAATGGTTTGCGAGGGAATCAAATTAAATTTATACGTTGGTTCGAAAATAGGCACTTTTAAACGTAAGTATGTTAATTATTGAAATCTAAATGCGTAGTGTTTCGATTTGTTTGTTTGATAATTCATCGCTTACAGCTGCTAAATGGGATCAAAAAAACTTGCCCACCGCTACAAATTGATATAACACGCAATGAAATATCTGTAATATTCATATTACTATTGAATTCTGACATAATGACGTTAAATTTTTGAGGTTATGTTCTTGTTTATGTATTCAACTCGTGGTTATGACGCTGACACTAAAATTTTCCTCAGTCTCCCTCTGCTTCTTTTTCCAACTACATTCGCCTCGTAAATTTGTTTAACCGATCTTTCCTCACTCATTCGTTCCACATGCCCAAACCATCTCAACACACCTTTCTTAATTTTTTCGATAATGCTTATCTCAGCCTTCATTCTTTCCTTATTTCACCTTTCAAACATCTATCATACATCGTTATCGAAAGAATTTGGCACTTTATTTTAATTTAAATTTTAAAGTGACTTAGAAGCATCCAAAGTGGTCTTCCGAAGCGGGATTCTTCTACACATTTAACAAGACGCACATTCACATCCAGCAAAAGTTACACATTAGCTAAAATTAGTAATTTCGACGTATACACAATGTGATGCGGCCAAATATATAGAGAACCTTCTTCTTCTTCTTCCTATTATAGGCCTTACGGCCTGTTTTTAAGAGGGATTAGCCTCCTGCGACGTCGATTCCCAGCTATCCACCCATCTCTTTGGTGGTCTGCCCGGGAGTCGTCTACCATGGGGTCGGCCGTACAGTGCGATGTGGGGGAGTCTGGATGGTTCCATTCTCCTCACACGCGCATACCATTGTCTCCTTCGTTGCCTTCCCCACCTAACGACATCTTCCATCTCGCATATTTCCCTGATCCTGGCATTTCTCAATCTATCTCGAAGACTCTTGCCTGTTATGCTTCTCAGAGTCTTCATTTCTGACACTCTAAGCGCGTTTTTATAGAGAACCTGGTCTGGTCATATTGCTCACTCCTTTCAAGAACGTCATAAATCAAAAATCGTCAATTTTCAGTTGTGCATGTTTTCGGAATGTCCAGAAAATTTACTATATCCCAGCAAAAGCGGCATATTTTTAGCTTAATATTTACCCGCTACAGGGCAGAAAGTGTTATTTTTGCATTTTGAAGAAAAGGTATTGTTTAATATTTTTTTGAAATATATTAAATATTTTTCAAATGGAGAAAAACCCTTCAGGTTTTACCTAAAAAGATCTGTTGCACAGTAAAAAGTTCAATAAGTGGCTTGATATTTATTTTTAATACATTGTATTGTATTTTTAAACTTTAAAAACGTTCTCCTGAAAAATCAAGTTTTTTTATTCATGACGTTCTTGAAAGGAGTGAGCGAAGAGTCTTGTTGCTTTCTTTTTAATTTGTTTTTTTAATGTATACGCCTTAATATTTAATAAATATTACAGTGTTAAATCCCTAATATTTATTTTCACCTCCCCCCCTGGGAATCGAACCCGGGACCTCCAGCACGGTAGCTAAACACGCTGACCATTACACCACGGAGGCGGACAAAATACAATTTAGTAGACTCAAAAAATCTGTGTTTCATTTAACAATCAATATATAAATCAAAATGGAGTTCTAAAAATAAAAAAAAGTTTTACCAGCCTCTGGCAGGTCATAAGCCATGTAAACGCCCAGACGTTCATCGTTTTTTTGCTTGTTTTCAGATGTCAAGTACGACCAGAGCTCCGCGAATAAGCGCAAAGACACTAGCCGGCACTTGAGGGACGTGAAGTCTATAGGCAAGGGTGAGGGGATCTCCCACATGGTGTTCAGAGATGAAGAAGAGACCAGCATACTGATAGGCAGAGAGAACCGGACCATCGAGACGTACGATCTGTTATCGTCGCAGTACCATAGCAAAATGGACATCGACTTTGGCGAAGGCAATTTGATAGGTTGTTACCTTGTTGTACCTTATTGTTACCTTGTTGCACCTTGTCGTACATTATTGTTACCTTTTTGTACCTTTTGTTACGTTATCGCACCTTGTCGTACATTATTGTTACCTTGTCGTTACCGTGTTGCACCTTCTTATTACCTTGTCGTACATTATTGTTACCTTGTTGTACCTTGTTGTTACCTTGTCGCACCTTGTTATTACCTTGTCGTACATTATTGTTACCTTGTGGTTACCGTGTTGCACCTTGTTATTACCTTGTCGTACATTATTGTTACCTTGTGGTTACCGTGTTGCACCTTCTTATTACCTTGTCGTACATTATTGTTACCTTGTTGTACCTTGTTGTTACCTTGTCGCACCTTGTTATTACCTTGTCGTACATTATTGTTACCTTGTGGTTACCGTGTTGCACCTTGTTATTACCTTGTCGTACATTATTGTTACCTTGTGGTTACCGTGTTGCACCTTCTTATTACCTTGTCGTACATTATTGTTACCTTGTGTACCTTGTTGTTACCTTGTCGCACCTTGTTATTACCTTGTCGTACATTATTGTTACCTTGTTGTACCTTGTTCTTAACTAACTAACTAACCATCACGCCGCTTCATACTCACAAATGCTATATAATCATCCAAAACTATTATTATTATATATATGTGTATGTATGTATGTATATGTTGACAAGATGACGTCGCTAACGGTGTGTTGGTGTGTCGGCAGGGCTGTCGGCGTGCGGCGGGCAGGCGGCGGCGGGCGTGGAGAGCGGCGCGGTGCGCGCGTGGGGGCCGGGCGGGGCGGAGGAGCTGCGGGCGGGCGAGGGGCTGCAGGCGCTGCAGCTGTGCCCGGAGGCGCGCGGCGCGCTAGCCACGGGCGGGCGCGAGCAGGAGCTGCGCCTGTGGGACCTGGCCGCGGGGCGCGAGCTCTTCCGCGCCAAGGCCGTGCCGCCCGACGCGCTGCAGCTGCGCGTGCCGGTCTGGCTGTCGGGTGTGTGCTTCGTGCCCGGCGCGGGCGCCAGCCAGGTCGCCGTCTGCTCCCGATACGGGGTCGTCCGGTGAGCTCCTATGTTAGGTCCCTCTGCACTAGCTACCAGTGCCAGTGCTCCGCGATCGGTGTGCCGTGGCACACTGGTGTGCTGGAGCCGGATACAGGTGTATCGCGGTGAAATTAATGTATTTGACATTTTGTAATTATTCATCATATATTTAATACACAATGACAAATTTGTCTTCTTCTTTTTCTAGATCCGAAGGATCTGTTTGTGCCTCCGCTTGTAGCTCTTGGGATGTTGACTCCCAGCTGTCTCTCCATCTTTTCGGAGGTCTGCCAGGGGGTCTGCGTCCTTCAGGGTTGCCTTGGAGGGCGATACGTGGAAGTGTGTCTTCTGACATTCTGTTTACATGATCATTCCAGTATCGCCTTCGTTGTCGTCCCCACCTCACGATATCCTCCGTCTTACACATGCTCCGGATGTCGGTATTCCTTACTCGGTCTCGCAATGTGTTTCCGGTTATGGATCGGAGAGTCTTCATCTCGGAGGTTCCAAGTGGAGATTTTGTTCTGGAAGTATCTGCTCTTGCCTCAATCCCATAAGTGGCTATTGGTCCAACACATGTTTTGTATATTTTCATTTTACTTTCTGTTCTCGTGTGTTTGTTCCTCCACACCGAGGAACTCCGCTCCTCGAGAGGCATCTTGATATAATAAATCCCTTACCGCACCCCAATGGTGCATAGGGCACTGCTTCATATAAACGCAGTGTTATCTCGATCGATTACACATGAAGGAAAGGTGATCAGCCCTCCGCTTCAGGTACCAGTCCAGTGTAATATTGAAGAAATAAAACCAGCCGATGACGGTCGTCAGCCCCGTAAATGCCCAGACTTCCATATTCTTCTTCATCTTTGATGAGATGTCAAAAAATAATTTAAAAATAACTCCTGTAATTGGAGATAATCCAGATTTTGTGAACAAGTATTTGGACACACTCCAAAATGTTGTAAATATTAATAATATTGAGAATATTACTATCTATCATCAGGACCCTAACTGTCCATCAAACCTCCTCCCTCTACCTCCTTCCCTAAACTCCCTTCTTCCTTTGCCTTCCTTATTATCATCAATTTGTAATTTATGTTTTTTTTTTTTAATGTTCAAGCACGATCTACCCTCTGATTGCAAACAGCTATATATGGTATCAAACGTTTTGACCAATATCACTAGTCTGTCTGTTTTTTAGGTTGGTCGGAAGATATTGCTTTTTAGCAATAAGCCCGCCAGTGTACTTTTTTCTTTTCTGTACATGAAGTTTAAACAAGTTTAATCATTGTATGACAGAATTAAAAACGACGATATAAGAAAGGAATGTAAGGCTGAACGAGGAATAATTGAAAAGATTAGAAAGAGCTCTTTGCGGTGGTATGGACATGTGGAGCGAATGGATAGCGAGAGAATGACTAAGAAGATATATGTGGCGAATGTGAGAGGGAAAACAGAACGTGGACGACCGAAAAAGACTTGGCACGATCAGATCAATCAGAACCTAAAATCTGGCGGTGTCAAAAGTCTGCGTAATCGGAGGGCATGTATGACTAGATGTATGGATGTGAAGGAGGCTAGGAGTGTATGTCAGGACAGAAGAGTGTGGCGTTCCATCCTCTCTGCCTACCCCTGCGGGAAACGGCGTGATGATGGTAGTAGTAGTAGTAAGTTTAAACAAATATGTTAGTATGTTTGAATAAGTAAATAAAGTCATGGTTGGTTTCAGATTGTACGATACAAGGGCGCAACGTCGGCCCGTATGTTCTGTGGAACTTCCCGGCCAGGCATGCACCTGCATCACTCCCGGCTTCTCCGAAAGGTAACTAACTAACCATCGCGCTGCTTCAAGTCAAATGACAAACGACTAAAAGGCTATCTAGCTAAAATCTAACGAATTTACAACATTTTGTGTGTGTCCAAATATCGCTCACCCCTTTCAAGAACGTCATAAAAAAAAAATCGTCAATTTTCAGTTGTGCATGTTTTCGGAATGCCCAGAAAATGTACTATATCCCGGCAAAAGAGGCACATTTTTAATTTAATATTTACCCGCTACAGGGCAGAAAGTGTTGTTTTTGCATTACAAAGAAAAGGTATTGTTTAATTTTTTTTTTTAAATATACTAAATATTTTTCAAATGGAGAAAAAACCTTCAGGTTTTACCTACAAAGATCTGCTGCACAGTAAAAACTTCCATAAGTGGCTTGATACTTATTTTGAATACATTTTAATATTAATTGTAACCGCAGACAGTTGGTAGAACTCCATATTGAATTGTTGGGTAATATATCCCAAATAAAACAAGGTTTGTTGGATTGAATTCTACATTTATTTAATATATATATATATATATATATATATATATATATATATATATATATATATATATATATATATATATATATATATATATGTATATATATATAAATATATATTGTTACAGACAGATCGCATACCCCGTGCGGCAGCCCGGAAAAGGACTTCTAGGCGTCCGGCCCGAAGAAGGGCTATAGGCGAGATTCGAGAACAAACCTTGTTTTATTTTGAATATATTACCCAATAATACATTTTATTATATTTTAAAACTTTATAAACGTTCTCCTCAAAATCAAGTATTTCGATTTATGACGTTCTTGAAAGGAGTGAGCGATATCTCGGTAAGGTAACCGTCCGCCCTGTGGTCCTCCAGGCAGGTGCTGGTCGGCAGCGGGCGCGGGGTGCTGCAGACGGTGGACCTGCGCGCGCGCGGCCGCCCCGACCGGGGGTACAAGGGCGCCGCGGGGGCCGTCTCCTGCGCGCTCTGCCTGCCCGCGCACGCACTCGTGGTCTCCTGCTCGCTGGACCGGCACTTGCGGATACACGACGCCGTCACCAAGGACCTCGTCCACAAGGTAACTGACTTTCTCGAGTGTGTGCTACAAACGAGCGTGAAGGTTCTTCTTCTTTCCGTGTTGGCTCCTTAGGTGGAGTATATGGCCAACACGAGACGTCTCAGTTCAGTTATAGCAAATGAAAACCTAATAGCGCTGTACAAAATCATACAAATATTGTTATTATAATAGAACCTATAATAAAAACATATCAGCGGAAGCTAAACTGGCAGTGCACAACGGAGTCCTGGTTCCAACTCTAATGTATGGAAGTGAAACATGGAGTTGGCAAAAGAAGGATGAAAGTAGACTGAATGCAGTCGAAATGCGATCTCTTAGAAGAATGTGTAACAAAACGATGTAAGATAGATGTGCGAATAGTGAAATAAGGAAGGAATGCAAAGCTGAGATAAGCATTATCGATAAAATTAAGAAAGGTGTGTTGAGATGGTTTGGACATGTAGAACGAATGAGTGAGGAAAGAACGGTAAAACAAATTTATGAGGCGAATGTTAGCGGGAAAAGAAGCAGAGGAAGACCGAGAAAAACATGGCACGATCAGGTATGCCAAATACTTGAAAGTGGTCAGGTTAGGAGTCGTAACAATCGGCGGGTATGTATGAGGAGATGCATGAACGTGGAAGAGGCGAAGAATGTTTGCAAGGACAGAGTGGTGTGGCGCTCTATTCTCTCTGCCTACCCCTGCGGGGAAGCGGCGTGATGGTTAGTTAGTTAGTTATAATAGAACCTGCAATAACACACATTCTCAAATACGGTGAAACGCGTAAAAAGCACGCAAACATGGAATACTGGATGCGATTTGTAAACCGCGTGCACAATGTCAGAACCCGAGTTAATTCCGCGCATTCGCGCTGAGACCCGCAAGCCAACATCCATATCAACTTTATACGATATTAATGACAGCATCCGACGTACAAAAGACGCCTTTAATACTAATGTGTATAATGACCAGAATCGCATACTCTATTGCATGGGTCGGCAACCTTTTGTTGTAAAAGGGCCAAATATTTTTCATGGGGATCAGTGCGGGCCGCACTTGCAGTAGGTATACATACAATATTTATGTACAAATATTTTAGTTTTAAAAATAAAACGCTAAGCGTATATTTTAACGACATTTATTGTATTTAATAAAATCAATGAGATTCCCTTCGCTCCCTTTCACTCGATTGTGTATAATATCGTCCGTCATGTGCGTTGCGGCGAGAATCTCGCGGGCCGCACCAAGATGTCTCGCGGGCCGCATGCGGCCCGCGGGCCGCAGGTTGCCAACCCATGCTCTATTGGATTGTTCTTAGGGCGCGCGTTGCTTTGACAGTTTACTTTAGAGCTTGAAGACTGAAGTTAATTTGTTATTGAATATTAATAATAAAACCCTTATCCGCACCCCAATGGTGCATAGGGCACTGCTTCATAAAAACGGAGTGCTATCTTGATCGTTTACACTTGAAGGAAAGGCGATCAGCCATCCGTACAGGTACCAGTCCATGGTAATATTGAATAAATATTACAGTGAAAAAAATCACTTATATTTATTTGACGCCCCTTGGGAATCGAACCCGGGACCTCCAGAACGGTAGCCGAGAGTGCTGACCATTACACTACGGAGGCGGAATATTATTACCCTGCAATTCACTTAACGCATTGTGTACGGTGTGCACATATTTGTGCGTTTCAGAAACCTTGTGTGGTGGCGGGGTGCACATTTTTGTGCATTTCGGCTACCTTCAATTCAGTATACAAAAAACACGTCATAAACTTCTAATCTCTTGGCCTTTTTGCTTTTGTTGTGTAGTGGATAGATGTCGTTGTAATATAACAAAATAATACTCATATTTACTGCTTCAAAACATGGCTAATGGTCGTAATCTGTTTCGAAGGAAATGTTACAAATTAACTTTAAACAATGGATACAGACGGTGCGTTTTTTTCTTTGTCCTAAAATGAAATAAAATACAAAGATCATTGTCCTTTACTTTAAGTCGGCAGTTGGTACTTACAAAGCAATAAACGCGTGTGGGGAAAGCCCATAAATTATTTTTTATTGGCAGATTTAGAGTTTTCGGCGGTTGTTAAACTGTGTTCTTATTTTCTAATATTTTACTGTGTTTTTAACATGTTTTTTTACTTTTGTGATTTGTGGACTAACATGATTTTATTTTGAGACGTTAGAGACCATTTCAAAATCAAATCAGCAATGAAGGAACTTGTGAAGGAGAGATTAGACGTCGTATCGCCATTGCCAAAAGTGCCATGTATAAGCTAGACAAAATCTGGAAAGACCGGGGTGTGAGTAACAACACCAAGATGAAGCTTGTCAGGAGCTTGGTCCACTCCATTTTTCTTTATGCTGCTGAAACATGGACTATAAAAGCAGCAGAAAGGAGAAAAATTGATGCCTTCGAAATGTGGTGTTGGAGGCGCATGCTCCGAATTCCATGGACAGCTAGACGCACCAATGAGTCCATTCGCCAGGAACTACGCTCGGATGGCTTGTCTCTGGCCAATATCTGTACCCGACGGATTCTCCAGTTCTTTGGACACGTTGCGCGTGGCAACGAGGATAGCCTGGCACGACTAGTTGTGATCGGTTGCCTGGAGGGAAAGAGAGGGAGAGGAAGATCCCCCACACGATGGACCGATCAAATTAAGGCAGCAGCAGGCACCTCAGTGGTTGGAGCGCTACAGCGCAGTCAAGGGATAACTGGAGAAGAGTCATTGCTTCTGCAAGGGTCACAACCCTCAGCAATGAGGATTAAGACGGAGAAGAAGAGACCATTTAACCGTTTTTGTATTGTTTTCGAGTTCAACCTCGGAGCATTCTTGTATTATAATAAAACGTAACAAACAATGCAAAATTCTTCTTCATGTTGGTAAAAGTTTCCAAACATACCACACCAAGAAAAATGATTAATTGCTTTTTTTTTTATTTAAGAACATTTAAAACCACAAGTTGTATTTTTTTCTATTACTTAAAATGTTGATGAAAAAAATCTGGTTTTATTGATTAAACTCTACAGTTTGAAGTTCACTGACATATTTTATATTTCCGGACAGCTGTCTAATGTCGCCCGCCTCAAGATACAGTTTAATCGAAACATTGCCGTAACTAATGTGTTAATAATTTAAATAAATAAATATGAATTGATGATATTTTGTATCTGTAATTATTGAGTTTTGGATATATGGAGATGGCGTCTAGATGTGCATATTTGATATCAAGTGTGTTGTAAGTACGAGTATAAACATTTGATGTCCTTCTACAAAAAGTCACCGACGGCAACTGTACGTTACCTCATACTCGGATAATCAGATGGATTATATTATTTTTTAAATCTCATCAAAGATGAAGAAGAATATGTAAGTCTGGGTATTTACGGGGCTGACGACCGTCATAGGCTGGTTTAAGTGATCACTTTACACACGTGTAACATTCACCAATTTTACCCATTATTGACAACCACACTACTAAAATTCTTGGAAGTTCTATATATATATATATGAACCAATTTAGAAACCTTATTCTTGAATCACTAGAACTTCACTAGAGACATCTATTGGTGAGATGTAAAGAAGCTTTTTTCTAAGCAGAAACTCTTATATTAGTATGTGAGGTCCGAATCCTGGATTATAATCAGTTGGATTGACACATTTTTGGTTCCGGTTTTGCAGCAGTACATGACTTCGAAGCTCACCGCGTTGCTGGTGCGCCAGGCGGGGGCCCCGCTGCCCGGGGAGGGGAGCCCGGAGGACTGCCAAGTCAAAGAGGAGAAGGAGGAGGAGGAGGGGGAAACCCCCGACCCCGAATACGACCAGCTCTTCCAGGACATGGAGGTCGTCAGGTGAGCCAACGGGCTTACTAGCCAATTGTCTATTAACAAAATGGCATTTTAATTTTTTCAAATTGTAAGCTGAAATAATTCAATTGAAAAGTTTTTTTTTGGCATTTCTCATGTCGCACACTCCTTTCAAGAACGTCATAAATCAAAATTTGTCAATTTTCAGTTGTGCATGTTTTCGGAATGCCCAGAAAATGTACTATATCCCAGCAGAAGAGGCATATTTTTAACTTAATATTTACCCGCTACAGGGCAAAAAATGTTGTTTCTGCATTTTTAAGAAAATTTATTGTTTAATTATTTTTTTAAATAAACTAAATATTTTTCAAATGGAGAAAAAACCTTCAGGTTTTACCTAAAAAATCTGTTGCACAGTAAAACGTTCAATAAGTGGCTTGATATTTATTTTCAATACATTGTGTTATATTTTCATACTTTAAAAACGTTCTCCAGAAAAATCAAGTTTTTTGATTTATGACATTCTTGAAAGGAGTGAGCGATGTATGTGATTACAATCCAGGATTCGGACCTCACATACTAATAAAAGAGTTTCTGCTCAGTAAAAAGCTTCTTTTTATCTCACCAATAGATGTCTCTAGTGAAGTTCTAGTGATTCGAGAACAATGTTTCAAAATTGGTTGATATATCGCTCACTCCTTTCAAGAACGTCATAAATCAAAAAAGTTGTTTTTTCAGGAGAACGTTTTTAAAGTGTAAAAATATAATACAATGTATTAAAAATAAATATCAAGCCTCTTATTGAACTTTTTACTGTGCAACAGATCTGTTTAGGTAAAACCTGAATGTTTTTTCTCCATTTGAAAAATATTTAGTATATTCAAAAAATTATTAAACAATACCTTTTCTTCAAAATACAAAAAACAACATTTTCTGCCCTGTAACGGGTAAATATTAAGTTAAAAATATGCCTCTTTTGCTGGGATATAGTACATTTTCTGGGCATTCCGAAAACATGCACAACTTAAAATTTACGATTTTTGATATATGACGTTCTTGAAAGGAGTGAGCGATATATAAAACTTCCAAGAATTTGAGCAGTATGGTTATCAACAATGGGTAGAAGTGGTGAATGTTACACGTCTGTAAAGTGATCACTTAAACCACCAGCCTATGACGGTCGTCAGCCCCGTAAATGCCCAGACTTCCATATTCTTCTTCATCTTGAATGAGATGTCAGAAAATAATATGTTAAAACTTCATTATTAGTGCGACAAAACGACGTATGATAGATGTGCGAATAGTGAAATAAGGAAGGAATGCTAAGCTGAGATAAGCATTATCGATAAAATTAAGAAAGGTGTGTTGAGATGGCTTGGACATGTGGAACGAATGAGTGAGGAAAGAACGGTAAAACAAATTTACGAGGCGAATGTTAGCGGGAAAAGAAGCAGAGTAAGACCGAGAAAAACATGGCACGATCAGGTATGCCAAATAGTTGAAAGTGGCCAGGTTAGGAGTCGTAACAATCGGCGGGTATGTATGAGGAGACGCATGAACGTGGAAGAGGCGAAGAATGTTTGCAAGGACAGAGTGGTGTGGCGCTCTATTCTCTCTGCCTACCCCTGCGGAGAAGCGGCGTGATGGTTAGTTAGTTAGTTCATTATTAGTGAGATTACGGTTGTTGGATGCTAGGTACCGATTATTTTTTCTATATCGCGTTCGTAGCTGGTAGCTTTTATTATAATACGAGCAATAGTACTTTCAACATTTTGAGTGTGTCCAAATACATGCTTGTTCGCAAAATCTGGATTATCTCCGACTACGGGAGTTATTTTCGTATTATTTTTTGACATCTCATCAAAGATGAAGAAGAATATGGAAGTCTGGGCATTTACGGGGCTGAGTTTGGAAGCGTCGTTCTGGCGTTGTACAGAAATATCAAACAATTCAATTCTCAACTGTTATACCGTATACAACAACCATTGGAATTTCCGATGCAGCTAAAAAAACACTCTATACCGGGGGTTCACAATCTTTTTCAGCCCGCGGCGCACTTATAAGCTTAGTATTTTGTCACAGCGCCCTACATTAGTAATAATAATTATAATAAAACCCTTATCCGCACCCCAGTGGTGCATAGGGCACTGCTTCATATAAATGCAGTGTTATCTTGATCGTTTACACATGAAGGAAAGGCGATCAGCCCTCCGCTTCAGGTACACCAGTCCAGGGTAATCTTGAATAAATATTACAGTGAAAAACTCACTCATATTTATTTTACCCCCCCTGGGAATCGAACCCGGGACCTCCAGAACGGTAGCCGAGCGTGCTGACCATTACACTACGGAGGCGGACTTATACAATGACCTACACCATGCGTCTATGACTCAACCTAAGGCACGCTTGCCATCCCTGGTCTAGTGTCTGTATCATATAGTCTTTTGGTTTCCAGGGATGAGTGTGACAAGAACAAGGGTTCAAAAAGGCGAACGAAACCCGTCGTGGAAGCGGAGGGTCCCGCGGAGGCAGAAGACGCTCTCCCCGAGCGGAGGAAGAAGCGCAGGAAGGCTGGAGGAGGCCCGGCGGAGGTCCGGGCGCCCGACCCGGCGCCGCCGGGAGCCCCGGAGGACCTGGACGAGAGCATCAAGAACCTTCTCAGAAGCACGGAGAAGACAAAACGGAAGCTGGAGAAACGGAAAACAGAGAAGAAGAAGAAGTCCGTTTTTAATGTATCCTGATTCTTCATTATAACATATATGTAATAAGGATAATTTTATGATGTAAATTATGTCACTTATCATTAAAAAATACTGGAAAAATACTTTTTTAATGAATGTTTTTTTTTTACTGACATATTCTTCTAACTAACTAAGTAACCATCACGCCGTTTCACCGCAGGGGTAGTCAGAGAGGATGGAACGCCACACTCTTCTGTCCTGACATACACTCCTCGCCTCCTTCACATCCATACATACATCTAGTCATACATGCCCTCCGATTACGCAGACTTTTGACACCGCCAGATTTTAGGTTCTGATTGATCTGATCGAGTCTTTTTCGGCCGTCCTCGTTCTGTTCCCTCGCTCACATTTGCCGCATTTATTTTCTTAGTCATTCTCTCATTATCCATTCGCTCCACATGTCCATACCACCACAAAGAACTCTTCCTAATCTTTTCAATTATACCTCATTCAGCCTTACATTCCTTTCTTATATCTTCGTTTATAATTCTGTCATACAATGATTTTCCACACATTCGTCTGAGGGAGCGCATTTCAACAGCGTTCACTCTGCTTTTATTCTTCCTTTGCCAGTTCCATGTTTCGCTTCCATACATTAGTGTTGGTACTAGCACGCCGTTGTGAACCGCTAGCTTGGCTTCCATGGACATATTCTTATTCCCAATCACTCTGTTCAAAGCACCATTTATTCTATTCCCTGCATTCACTCAGTTGCATTGAGTCAATGTATAGTTCAAAACACAGTGCACAGTGTCAATGCACAGTGCAAAACATGAGAAATTTGAGTCAATGTATAGTGTAAAAAATAAGAAATTTAAGTCAATGTATAGTGCAAAACATGAGAAATTTAAGTCAATGCACAGTGCAAAACATGAGAAATTTAAGTCAATGCACAGTGCGAAACATGAGAAATTTGAGTCAATGTATAGTTCCAAACATGAGAAATTTGAGTCGATGCACAGTGCAAAACATGAGAAATTTGAGTCAATGTATAGTTCAAAACATGAGAAATTTGAGTCAATGTATAGTTCAAAACATGAGAAATTTGAGTCAATGTATAGTTCAAAACATGAGAAATTTGAGTCAATGTATAGTTCAAAAGAAGAGAAGAGACACGATGGGTTGATGCTTTCAGGTGGCATTCTGAGGACATGTCCCAACCATGTCCGCCTTCTCAAAAACATCACTAGATAAAAAATAAAATAAAAAGAGTAGGAGTGCGTGTGTGTGTGAGGGAGGGAGTAGAAGGGTAAGGGTATGGTATGATTTTGTAGAAAGAAGGAAAAGACAGGTAGAAGAGGTATTTTCAAAATGCTCCGTAACCCATAAAAGCTTTGGGTCGGGGAGAAAAAAACAAAACTACATATATACAAAAACTAAATTTTATCAATATTTCAAAATTTTACAACCATGTGTTTCCCGAGTGTGTGACAACTGCTATGGGCGCTTGTCCACTACACGGAATTTTACCGTCCGGCGCGTCAGCTAGCGTTTTAAAACGACAATTGGCCTGGGCTTTTGTCCATCTTTCTTCGGATCGGAGCCCTCGATCGGTGCGTGAACACGTTGCGCGTAAACTCCATCACGCTAAACTGTCCTAGTCGCTTTCATTTTTCAAAACCCGACTGCCGGACGGTACAATTAGCGGGTAGCGGACAAGCGCCCTATGTGTACTGCTACTACCATCACGCCGTTTCCCCACATGGGCAGGAAGAGAGGATAGAATGCCACACCACTTTGTCTTTGCAAACACTTGTCCAGACATACAGTCATTTATGAGGCGAATGTTCAAACCGAGGAGAACTTGTCACCATCGGATATGTCAAGCACTCGAAGGCGACCGGGTCGGGAGTCGCTATCGGTTGAGTCGCAGCGCCAGGATCTCGGATACGGTGAGCCGCCGGCACACGACGCGCGCCACGGGCATCTTGCGCTCGGGCATCTTGCGCTCGGGCGGCGCGGGCGTGCGGCGCGGCGGGTCGCCCGGCCGGTGCGCGCGCAGATGGTTGGAGCGCTGGCGCGGCGTGTCGCCCACGAAGGCGCACAGCGGGCACGCGTACAGGCCGCGCGCGCCGTGCGTCCGCGCGCGGTGCCCGAGGAAGGAGTCCAGCAGTTTGCAAGAGTAGGGGCAGTCGGGGCAGCTGTACAGCTTGCTGCGCAGGTGCGTGGGGCGGTGCCGTTTCAGGCTGGAGTAGTGCGCGCACGTGAAGTTGCACGCCTCGCACGCGTACAGCTTGGCGCCCGAGTGCGTGGAGCCGTGCGTCAGCAGCGCGTGGCGCCGGCTGAAGGCGCGCCCGCACTCGCCGCACGCGAAGGGCTTCTCCGCCGTGTGGCGCGCCATGTGCTGCTTGAGCGTGCTGCGGTGGTTGAAGGTGCGCCCGCACCGCGCGCACGCGTGCGGCCGCTCCTGCGTGTGCACCAGCGCGTGCCGCCGCAGCAGACACAGCTGCGCGCACGAGTACGCGCACGCCGAGCACTGGTAGCGCGCGCGAGCGGCGCGCCTGCGCGGCTCGCGGTGCCGCTCGGCCGCGTGCGCGCGCAGCTGCCACGAGTAGGGCGCCGCGAAAGCGCACAGCCGGCAGCCGAAGGACTCGGGCGCGCGGTGCGACTGCGCGTGCGCGACCAGCTCGCGGCGCGAGGGGAAGGCGCGAGCGCACGATGCGCACGCGTGCCGGGCCTCGGTAGCGTGCGTGGCGCGGTGCCGGCTCAGGGCGCGCGGCGCGCTGGTGGAGAACTCGCACTCGCCGCAGCGGAGCGCACCGGCAGCCTGCCGCGCGCGCCGGGCGGGCGGCGGCGGGGCGGGCGGCGGGGCGCGCGGGGAGGGCAGCAGGGCGCGGCTGCACTTGTGGCGGTCCAACTCGCGCTTCTTGGGGAAGCGCAGCCCGCAGAGCAGGCAGCCCCAGCGCTCCATGGCCGCCGCGCCCCCGGCAGCCGCCCGCCGCGGGGCGACGTCTCGCAACTCGCCCAGGTCTACCATTATGTCGCTCTTGCTGTCTGCGTCCCAGTTTCCCGCGCCGGACAGCAGGAAGGATTCGTAGTCTACCTGGAAAAGACCCGTCGTTAGCTTAATATACTCAAGTATTAGAACATATTAGCTTACTATGTTCTAACACTTACGAGTTACGCACCTAATGGTTGCAAAGGGCACTGCATTGTATTGATGCAGTGCTATCTAGATCTTTACTTACACGAAGGCACCAATGCACGCCCTTAGCTGTCTAGGGTGGGGATAGCAGGTAGCAAGTAGTAGGTAAAATCCATCAAAACACCATACAATCCATAAAGATTGCGAGAACTCCAAGAGTCGCAGTATTTAAAGCCATAAACCAATCTGTCCTGTACATCACGCTGAGTGCCGCTTCGTAAAAATTATTGTATTACAAGAAATTTGTTATTCTAACTAACTAACCATCACGCCGCTTCCCCGCAGGGGTAGGCAGAGAGAATCGAACGCCACACCGCTCTGTCTTTGCAAACATTCTTCGCCTCTTCCACGTTCATGCATGTCCTCAAAATTCGATCTTCTTCTACCCTTATCCGTACCCAACGGTGCATAGGGCACTGTCATATAAACGCAGAGTTGTCTTGATTGCTAACACATGAAGGAAAGGTGATCAGCCCTCCGCTTCAGGTACCAGTCCAGGGTAATATTGAATCAAGATAAAATTGCATTCATATGACAGTGCCCTATGCACCATTGGGTGCGGATAAGGGTTAGAAGAAGTTGTAACGAATTTTGAGGACACGCATGAACGTGGAAGAGGCGAATAATGTTTGCAAAGACAGTGTGGTGTGGCGTTCTATCCTCTCCGCCTACCCCCGCGGGGAAGCGGCGTGACGGTTGGCTAGCTATAGTTCAATGTCTGGTATTTTTAACCTTTTATGTCCGCCATTAGCGATCATTTTCGCGTACCACCGGTGGTAATAATGAGAGTGGCGCAATACATATGGCCGGGGCTGTGTGTTGGTTGAATGGTAAGCAGACCTCGTCTGGACAGCCTCCCGCCAGCCCCAGGAGCCGGACTCCATCCACGGACACCACCTCCTCCTCCCGGTAGATGCTCTCTTCCAACTCTGTGTTACTGCACGAATAGGCGCCGGGCATCTGGAACACCAACCGCGTGTTTAGACCACTTATGGCAGGTTATATGCGATGGGCGTAAGAACACCAACCATGTGTTGAGACCACTTATGCCACGTCATATGTGCCGGGCGTCTGAAACACCAACTACGTGTTTAGACCACTTATGGCAAGTTATATGCGATGGGCGTAAGAACACCAACCACATGTTGAGACCACTTATGGCAAGTTGTATGCGATGGACATCTGAAACACCAGCTACGTGTTGAAACCACCTATGTTATATGCGATGGGTATCTGAAACACCAACCATGTGTTAAGACCACTTTTGACAAGTAATATGCAACAGGCGTCTGAAACACCAACTACGTGTTGAAACAACTTATGTTATATGCAATGAGCGTCTAGAACACCAACCATGTGTTAAGACCACTTATGGTGTGACGCGTTTCGCCTTATTAAGACATTATCAAACACAAACAGAGTGTTTGATAATGTCTTAATAAGACGAAACGCGTCACGTATTAACATATCGTAATCGTACACGAGAAAGTGACCAACTACCAAAACGTAAAATGTTCAGGAGGGCCATTTAAGTCACTTTTACTTGGCAACAAAATATACATCAATGCAGTTAGTCATTTTTACCAAGTCAATATATTATACTTACAAGTTTAACCGTTAGAATGCTACGCGGCGCAAAAGCGCTGCGATCGTTTGTATCGAAAATTGCGGCGCAGCGCAAAAGCGCTGCGAGTTTCAGTGTGTTTTCGGTGCTCCGCGGGAGTGCACGTACGCTAACCTCGCGCGTAATTTGTGATGAGAGTGCATTCTTATACATTTAAAAATAACTTTTATCGTTTTTTTATATTATTTTTAAAAAATAACCGTGTCACGTGCTATTATTTCGAACGTTGATTCGATTCCTAGTGATTCTACGGGGAGTGAAACGACAGATACAAATAGTGATGATAGCAGTATTATAACGCATCGAAGAAAAATATTGAGGATTGAAAGTGAGTCTTCTACCTCCTCTTCATCTACAGAAACAGAAGAAACACCAACTTTAGTGTTTTCTAAATCAACAAATGATTTTTTCGACTCCTGGACCTAGGCGGGCGCCTCCTCCCGATGGCACACCCATAACCTATTTCAACATATTCTTTACCATATCACTGCTCGAAACCATCGTAAGGGAAACAAATCGATATGCTGCACAGTTTTTGGCCTCGCACAAGTATCGGATAATTCTCGAGCAAAAAAGTCTTGGTACTCACTGCCATTCTTCGATAAAACAATATATTCCAAACAAAAAACACCATAAATGGGGAATCAAATTTTGGATGCTGTGCGACTCGGTTTCCAAATATTGCTTGGGTTTTTTCTGCTACAAAGGAGCTAAAAATACAGATGACAGAGATTCGGTAGGAAAATATGGTCTTGGATTTACGGTAGTGCAAAAATTGCTTTCAATTGGAAATTACCTGAACAAAGGTTATCATTTGTTTACAGATAATTTTTACACAAGCTTACGATTGGCCAAAGCCCTTTTGGAACAAAATACATATATAACTGGAACAATAAGACGTAACAGAAAAGAGATTCCTCCAGAAGCTAAGAAAGCAATCGTAGGAGAAGCAAAATACCTAGCACATGAAAATGTTTTGATGTGTTCATTCAGAGACAAAAAGTCCAAACCAAAGCCAGTCATATTGATTTCATCCAATGCAGATACTAATAGTGTGACGATCAAGAAAAAGAAAGGGAAATTTGAAAAGGAAAAAGTGAAACCAAGCATGATTGATGACTACAACAAATACATGGGAGGTGTGGACGAATCTGACAAAATGTTGTACGTGTATTTGGACGAGCGAAGAACCCTAAAATATTGGAAAAAAGGAGTATTCAACATTTTTGGAAGAATGGTACTCAACTCTTATATTTTGTATGTTTCCAACACTACCGAAAACAAAATGACCCGGCTCCAATTCACATCGAAAGTTATTGAGGATCTCGAAAAGGAGTGGATGAATCATAAAAATAGCGTGTCAACACAACCATCTTCATCAAAGAAAAAATTTGCGCTGGAAAAATTACCGGGACGTAACTTACGCCAGTGCGAGGTGTGTAGCAACAGAGGGAGTGGGGTAAAGCGATCCCGCCTTATTTGCGTACGCTGTAGGAAAGGCCTACACGCTATTTGTGCGGCAAAACATAATTGTTGAGCTATTTTATTTTTATTTTTTATTTTCTAAAAGAAATAAAATACAATAATATTGATATCACTTTATGTTTAATAAACATTAATAAACAATAAACATTTTATCTTTATAATGCAAAAATAATTAATAAAATTGATTGATATTTGTCTAAGTTAGAGTGTTTTATTTGACACCATTATTTTTTCCTCTAAATTAATCAATATGTGTATAGCAATTTTCATTTATTTTTGCCAAAATTGCTTAGCACTAAAACGGTTAAAATCTTTCGGGATTTTCTCATGGCAATATTAAGCTTTGGGTAGTATGTTTTCTAGGGATGGAAAGATTGATAAAGACATAGAAAGGAGAGTGAATGCTGGGAACAGAGTGAATGGTGCACTAAAATCAGTTTTAGCAAATAAAAATCTATCAGCGGAAGCTAAACTGGCAGTACACAATGGAGTTCTGGTTCCGACCCTTATGTATGGAAGCGAAGCATGGAGTTGGCAAAAGAAGGATGAAAGCAGACTGAATGCGATCCATCAGACGAATGTGTGGCAAAACGATGTTTGATAGATGTTCGAATGATGAAATAAGGAAAGAATGTAAGGCTGAGATAAGCATTATGGATAAAATTAAGAAAGGTGTGTTGAAATGGTTTGGACATGTGGAGCGTATGAGTGAAGAAAGAACGGTTAAAAAAATTTATGAGGCGAATGTAGTTGGAAAAAGGAGCAGAGGACGACCGGGGAAAACTTGGCACAATCAGGTATGTCAAATACTTGAAAGCGGCCGGGTCAGGAGTCGTAATGATCGTCGGGTATGTATGAGGAGATGCACGAATGTAGAAGAGGCAAAGAATGTTTGCAAGGACAGAGTGGTGTGGCGTTCGATTCTCTCTGCCTACCGCTGCGGGAAGCGGCGTGATGGTTAGTTAGTTAGTTAGTTATATAAAGCTAGTAAGATATCAAATAGTCAATGATCACGTTTTTGCAAAACAATGCACTTGGTCACTTTCTGCCGTATGACTACGATATACATAAATAAATGTAGAATTCAATCCAATAAACCTTGTTTAATTTTGGATATATTACCCAACTATATTATTGTTTGTATGGAGCCCATACGTTGATACCGTAATAGCGGTTGGTATCTAGACATGCTTCAGTCTAAGGTCTAAGGGATTCAAAAAAAGTATTGATAATTATGGAGTAACACTGGAAATATATTAACTTACTAATATTGAATAATACTGGCAGTGCACAACGGAGTCCTGGTTCCAACTCTAATGTATGGAAGTGAAACATGGAGTCGGCAAAAGAAGGATGAAAGTAGACAAAATGCAGTCGAAATGCCATCTCTCAGAAGAATGTGCGACTAAACGATGTACGATAGATGTGCGAATAGTGAAATAAGGAAGGAATGCAAAGCTGAGATAAGCATTATCGATAAAATTAAGAAAGGTGTGTTGAGATGGTTTGGACATGTGGAACGAATGAGTGAGGAAAGAACGGTAAAACAAATTTATGAGGCGAACGTAAGTGGAAAAAGAGCAGAGGAAGACTGAGAAAAACATGGCACGATCAGGTATGCCAAATACTTGAAAGTGGTCAGGTTAGGAGTCGTAACAATCGGCGGGTATGTATGAGGAGATGCATGAACGTGGAGGAGGCGAAGAGTGTTTGCAAGGGCAGAGTGGTGTGGCGCTCTATTCTGTCTGCCTACCCCTGCGGGGAACCGGCGTGATGGTTAGTTAGTTATATTTATACATAACTAAGATAAACTTTAGTCAATATCAGAATTAAAAATATCCATAACAAAAAAATCTGACGTGCTGCATTTTTTTGGCTTCGTTTTTGAATTCAGCTATGCAAAGTGCATAAAGATCAGGTGTTTTCATGCCAGTTACAAAATAAAAGTTGGAAACCGTTGGCCAGCATTATCTAAATTGTTTTCGATTTAAAATTTTGCTTAAATTATTTACTTTAAAAACAAAAACAGATCTAAGTACGTACTTTTTTAAACATATAACTCATATCACTCCTTTCAAGAACGTCATAAATCAAAAATTGTCAATTTTCAGTTGTGCATGTTTTCGGAATGCCCAGAAAATGTACTATATCCCAGCAAAAGCGGCATATTTTTAGCTTAATATTTACCCGCTACAGGGCAGAAAGTGTTGTTTTTGCATTTTGAAGAAAAGGTATTGTTAAATAATTTTTTTCAAATATACTAAATATTTTTCAAATGGAGAAAAAACCTTCAGGTTTTACCTAAAAAGATCTGTTGCACAGTAAAGAGTTTAAAAAGTGGCTTGATATTTATTTTTAATACATTGTATTTTATTTTTAAACTTTAAAAACGATCTCCTGAAAAATCTATTTTTTTTTTTTATATATGACGTTGTTGAAAGGAGTGAGCGATATAGTACATATCGCTCACTCCTTTCAAGAACATCATAAATCAAAAAACATGATTTTTTCAGGAGAGCGTTTTTAAAGTTTAAAAATATAATACAATGTATTAAAAATAAATATCAAGCCACTTACTGAACTTTTTACTGTGCAACAGATCTTTTTAGGTAAAACCTGAAGGTTTTTTCTCCATTTGTATAATATTTAGTTTATTTAAAAAAATAATTAAACAATACCTTTTCTTCAAAATGCAAAAACAACACTTTCTGCCCTGTGGCGGGTATATATTAAGTTAAAAATATGCCGCTTTTGCTGGGATATAGTACATTTTCTAGGCATTCCGAAAACATGCACAACTGAAAATTGACGATTTTTGATTTATGACGTTCTTGAAAGGAGTGAGCGATATGTTCTAACTTTTTTATTTTCATCTTTTTGATATTTTGTTTTCAGCTATAATCAAATATTTGTAGTTTATGATATGTATTGTATTCTTGCCAGTACCCTTTACTATATAACCTAAAATGTAATATAACCACACACAGCCCTACCTTTGCGGGATATTTTTTTGTATTAAAATAATGGAATATTTTTGAACTTGTAATCATGCCACATTGTGAAATGCAAAACAAAATAAAATTAAGAAATAAATATACATAAAAAAAAAAACAAAAAAATAACGTTCTTTTTAAAAATTGAATATATAATTCGAAATTATCTCACCTAATATGATATCAGCAAAGGAACGCATCAAACATTTCTTAATATCTTTCGAAAACCCGTGGACCTAGGCGTAGTATTTTAATAATTATTCAAGTTTATTTTTATTATTTTTTAAATCAAATGTCAAAATGAATTACCACAGCAACGACACCGAGAAGCGAGGACCACAGACTAACTAATTTGCGAGGACGCCATTGCGATTCCAGTGCCTTCTAGAACGCAATGCAGAAATCTAAGGTTTACGGGTCGGTACCTACCTACGATTTATTTTTATTTTTTATTCTTACTTTCCGAGTCTTATTATTTTTTTTAAAAGGAATAACCCGCAAAGCCTCTACTAGAGGCTTGTCTGCAGGTAGCATAGAAAGGGTAGGGAAGGTCTTCTTCTTCTTTTTATTATTATAGGTCTTGCGGCCTGTTTTTAATAAGGATTAGCCTCCTGCGACGTCGATTCCCAGCTATCGACCCATCTCTTTGGTGGTCTGCCCGGGAGTCGTCTACCATGGGGTTGGAGTCTGGATGGCTCCATTCTCCTCACATGCGCATACCATTGTCATAGGGAAGGTAAATGTGAAAAATACATCAAAAATACCCAATTGAAAATAAATCTTTCTTGAATTTATTTTCCACTTGGCGGGAATCAAACCCGCGACGCCAGTTTAGCAGTCGAGCGTCTACCCAACTACGCCGCGTCGTCTGTCTTCTTGTTCTTCTTTTTTACCCATCGGCATATCAGCCGCCAACCGCTGGCGGTAGGTATGTTTTTACATTTGCAAATCAGCCGCCGTTTAAGCCACGCCCCCATCCGTGGTAGTTCATATTTTAAAGATACTTTCGTGTGATATCTACAAATCAGTAAAGAAAGCTTTTTGTAATGTATTATTTCTTATAATTTTAATACAAATTTACTGACGACACTTGACCAAAGATGTCCCTGTAAGGATAGAATTATCCTTTTGATTGATATATCAACTAAAATCAGTTAGAAATCAAAACTTTACATCCCAGGAGTAATGTTTTATTTAGTTATTTTTTCAAGTTTTCATGTTAATTTATCACATTTCTGATCTAGACACACGATAGAACACGTGCATAATAGTTATATGTACCATATTTATTGGTAAAACAGTAAAAGTTATAATTTTATGAGATATATAACTCGGTTGAATTTGATCGCCGTTGACGCCGCAGCCACGCGCGCGGTGTCATTGGTCGGCTGTCGGACCGCGCACTAAACATTTGATGTTTAGTGCGCGTACCTTTTTCTGCATTAAAGATTATTTCTATGTTTGTTCTCATTTTATCAGGTGCAAAATATTAGCGCCTCCTTGTTTGACAACCCATATCACCTCCCCTCCGGGCGGGGCAACTTCCTTACTTGCGGGGATACATTCAATTAGTGTCTTTATATACATGTTTTGAAAAAAAAAACTGATATGCATCAGCATATCAGTTTTAACCCATCAGGGTTAATGGCTTTTTCTATTTGTATTTCAGTCTTTTTTACCTTGATCCGGAAGTGGAGGGTTGATCACCTTTCAGTACAATAAGTCGGGTGTGTGTTTTGTGACCTCCGCCGAGCCCGGGACTGAACCCGGGCTAAGAACTACTACTCTACATACTACATTCAACGCATTCACCAATTGACGGGCAGCATCAACTGGCAGACTTTCGCTAAATTACTTTGTGTTTCCCGTCAGCCAAGCATCAATTTCGAAGAAGAAAATAGAAGTCATAGACCGGTTTAAGTGATCACTCTACACACGTGTAGCATTCACAAATTATTTATTGATTTGGCGTTTAATTTGTAGAACTCCATTTTAATTTATGTATTAATTTTAAATCAAACATAGATTTTTTTTGAGTCTACAAAGTTGTATTTTACAAACAAAAACACATAAAAAAATATATTGTGACAATTGTTTCGCCTTGTTAGGACATTCGATTGATAATGCCCTAACAAGGCGAAACAATTGTCACAGTATTATTTTTTATGTGTTTTTGTTAACTTCACTAGAGACATCTATTGGTGAGATGAAAAGAAGCTTTTTATTGGGCAGAAACTCTTATATTACTTTTATTAGACTTCTTATCTTCTTCATCTTTGATGAGATGTCAAAAAATAATATGAAAAATAACTTCTATGATTGGAAATAATCTAGATTTGTGAGCAAGTATTTGGACACACTCAAAATGTTGTAAATATATTATCTGGTCAAATTATAAGCTAAAATAATAAAAATGAAAATGATATTTAATGGCGTTTCTCATGTGTGTGATTATAATCCAGGATTTGGACCTCACATACTAATACATAAAAGAGTTTCTACTCGATAAAAAGCTTCTTTTCATCTCACCAATAGATGTCTCTATTGAAATTCTAGTGATTCAAGAACAATGTTTCAAAATGGGTTCATTTATCTAGAAGTACTTGGTCACACTTAAAATGTTGTAAAAAATAATTTGGTCAGCTTTATTTAAATACATGCTTCCAAATTGACTTTTGGTTGTCGTCAACATGCTTTGATTTTGCTTTTTTAATCCTAGTGTCATCAGCTGTGTGGTTACATTTCCTTAACCAAGTTTGTACTGATGGAACTGGGTCCCAGGTACATATCTAGTAAGAGACCTATCAAATGCTCAACCTATCAAAACCTCCGCTACATGATCCCAATGGGAATATTGTGTGACAACAAAGGGTTAAGGACCCGTTCGGCGAACTGTCTGAATCCCACCACTGCCTACATATCGCTCACTCCTTTCAAGAACGTCATAAATCAAAAATCGACAATTTTCAGTTGTGCATGTTTTCGGAATGCCTAGAAAACGTACTATATTCCAGAAAAAGTGGCATATTTTAAACTTAATATTTACCCGCCACAGGGCAGAAAGTGTTGTTTTTGCATTTTGAAGAAAAGGTATTGTTTAATTAATTTCTTAAATATACTAAATATTTTTCAAATCGAGAAAAAAACCTTCAGGTTTTACCTAAAAAGATCTGTTGCACAGTAAAAACTTCAATACGTGGCTTGATATTTATTTTTAATACATTGTATTATATTTATAAACTTTAAAAACATTCTCCTGAAAAATCAAGTTTTTTGATTTATGACGTTCTTGAAAGGGTGAGCGATATATCTACCTCTTCCGCTGCATCCGTCAACCTTGCGTCACACAAGCTTTCCATAGTTTCTATCCCACACGTTGGTATATTGTCGTCGAATTTATGTACAAAATACATATATCAAATATGCAGCGTAATTCTAACAATGAACGTGGTAAAAGGGTGATAGAGAAACTATCATTGCATTATTTTTTGTATGAACCGAATTGGGGTAGAATATCTTCTATAAAATTAATTAACTTTGTTTTCACCACTATTTTTACTAATACAATTTAACCTACCGGTTTCGACAACACCTTGTCATCATCAGGGTTTATTTTAAATCAAAAACATTAAAATCTCTCACCAAAAACTTCCACACACTCCGTAAAAATCCTAAATTGGGGTAGAATATCTTTATAAAATTAATTAACTTTGTTTTCACCACTATTTTCACTAATAAAATTTAACCTACCGGTTTCGACAACACCTTGTCATCATCAGGGTTTATTTTAAATCAAAAACATTAAAATCTCTCACCAAAAACTTCCACACACTCCGTAAAAATCCTAAATGTTATTTTTATTATTCAGTGCATAGCAACCCCAAATAACAACTAAAAACAACCCAAAAAAAACAAAATGATGAAGTATCGTAGAAACCGGTAGGTTAAATTGAGATATTAACTACTACCATCACGCCGTTTCCCCGCAGGGGTAGGCAGAGAGGATGGAATGCCACACTCTTCTGTCCTGACATACACTCCTCGCCTCCTTCACATCCATACATCTAGTATTACATGCCCTCCAATTACGCAGACTTTTGACACCGCCAGATTTTAGGTTCTGATTGATCTGATCGTGCCAAGTCTTTTTCGGTCGTCCACGTTCTGTTTTCCCTCTCACATTCGCCACATATATTTTCTTACTCATTCTCTCGCTACCCATTCGCTCCACATGTCCATACCACCGCAAAGAACTCTTCCTAATCTTTTCAATTATTCCTTACATTCCTTTCTTATATCGTCGTTTTTAATTCTGTCATACAATGATTTTCCACACATTCGTCTGAGGGAGCGCATTTCAACAGCGTTCACTCTGCTTTCATCCTTCCTTTGCCAGTTCCATGTTTCGCTTCCATACATTAGTGTCGGTACTAGCACGCCGTTGTGAACCGCTAGCTTGGCTTCCATGGACATATTCTTATTCCCAATCACTCTGTTAAAAGCACCATTTATTCTATTCCCTGCATTCACTCTTCTCTCAATATCCTTATCCACTTTTCCATCCCTTGTGAACATGCTTCCTAGATATAAAAATTCTTGCACCTGTTCTAGGGATTCATTGTGCACGATAATCTTGCATTCTGTCAAATCTTTCTCTCTTTCAAACACCATGACCTTTGACTTACCTTCATTCATTGCCAGATCATTTTCCATACATACATCATACATTCTTGACACTATTAGTTGCAAGTCCTCCGCGCTGCTCGCTAGCAGTACGGCGTCATCCGCATACAGCAAGCAACTAACAGTTATATTCATCTATATATTCTATTTATATACTAGTTATATTCAATTATATATCTTTAATTGAGATATTAAAGACATTATAAAATGTGCCACAAAGTATCTGCGGAAAACATTCAAGAAATGGGGTAGAATAAATAAACAACACATCGGGGAAAACGGGAAAACGATAGTTAGAGGCTTCTCTTCTGTACTCAGATTCATTGATGAACATCGTATAACGTATGTGTATTATTTATATGTGTACTATGATAGTTTACATGGAATAGAGAATGGCGGTCACGGGCAGGCCTTGGGCTTCTTCGCGGCCAGTCGGCAGATGACCCCCTTCAAGTCCGTCATAGCGGCATCCTGGTCAGCCTGGTTGAATTTCTGCAAATAAGAATGAAATAGCGGTAAATGCGGCAACATATTAATTTATTTGACATGTCGCCCACTCCTTTCAAGAATGTCACAAATGAAAAAACTAGATTTTTCAGGAGAACGTTTTTAAGGTTTAAAAATAAAGTACAATGTATTCAAAATAAATATCAAGCCACTTATTGAACTTTTTACTGTGCAACGGATCTTTTTAGGTAAAACCTGAAGGTTTTTTCTCCATTCGAAAAATATTTAGTATATAATATAGTATATAATAAAGGTGTGTTGAGATGGTTTGCACATGTAGAATGAATGAGTGAGGAAAGAACGGTAAAACAAATTTATGAGGCGAATGTAAGTGGAAAAAAGAGCAGAGGAAGACCGAGAAAAACATGGCACGATCAGGTATGTCAAATACTTGAAAGTGGTCAGGTTAGGAGTCGTAACAATCGGCGGGTATGTATGAGGAGATGCATGAATGTAGAAGAGCAAAGAATGTTTGCAAAGACAGAGTGGTGTGGCGTTGGATTCTCTCTGCCTACCCTTGCGGAGAAGCGGCGTGATGGTTAGTTAGCTAGAGAAGGAAGTTTTTACCTCGTTGAAGATGACAGTCGGAACGAAGGCCAGGCTGGGCTCCAAGGCATGGGTCTTGTCTCCATAGGCGGCCAGTATGTCGTCCCCCTGCGGGCCGTTGGCGCACGTCTCTATGGGGGCGGCCGGCACGTTGACCAGCTCCGCGCACTGCAAACGACGGATCTTTCTCGTGATGCGCTACTTTTTTAATAGATGTTATGGTGATTCGTCAATGGCTTGAGGATTTTCTTGGCTCTAAAAAGCACGAATTTAGCTTATTGACGCAGCGATTTAACCAGAAATGAGCTTCATCATCAAACATAATTCTTCAGTAAAAATGCTCTGTGAACTTGGCGAACAGCTTGATTTTTTTCAAAGCAAATTTCCACAATTCGGAAGCGTCGTTCCGGCGTTTCGTGACGAATTGCCGAACCTTGCTCAACAGAAATGTCGACACAATTAGACATTGTCAACTGTCAAACCGTCATAACGTATAGACAACAACCATCGAAACAGGATTTCTTAGATGCTCGGGTCATGTGGAGAGAATGATTTTAAAATTATTTTTTAGATGGAAATTGCATTTATCATTTACCTTGCTTACTATGTACAAGGTTTATAGATCGTTTACTGGATTTTTATTTCTTCTAGCTAATTAAACATGTTTTCATTTGAATCTGTGTTGGGAACAGGAGGGATAATCTAGTGTGGGCCAACCGGGAACTTGTCAGCATTTGCTCATTGCTGGGAGGAAACCACGTTGCACTCCTCGGGAGAAGGCGGACTGTGATGATGTGCTATTATTGGCTAATAAATTGATATGAAAAATCACAAGACTATCGGTAACATTCTTATTGAAATCTGTAGAGAACTAAGTAAGGGTATGAAGGTTTAAACTTTACATATTTTAATAAAACGAAAAACGTGCGCTCGCTAACGTTTTGGAAAACCTAAGAACGTCCGGGGTCAACCATTATGGTCAACCGGTGAACGTTTGGGGTCTACCAATTTAGCCACCTGTGAATGTCAGAGGTCACCAATTTGGTCACCTCGTGTGTTTTATTGGCTAATAAATTGATATGAAAAATCACAAGACTATCGGTAACATTCTTATTGAAATCTGTAAAGAACTAAGGGAAGTATGAAGGTTTAGAGTGTGGTTCCTCGAGCGCCCGACGCGGCTGCTGAGAGAACCACGCTCCATCATTTATTTAATTTTCTCCGGACATTTACATCTCGAGTCTAAAATTTTTTGCTCATCTATAAATATTGTGATTGGTGTTAACTTGAAATGGTTAAAAGTTATAATTTTATAAAGTTTAGCTGTTAACTGATGAAAGTGCATCAATAATATCATTGCGTTGTTCAATATAGCAATGCTGGTCTAAACGGTGTAGTGTATTTCTAAGAATCTGTGCCGAATGAACACATGTGGCAAGTTGGCGTTAAAAAGTGCTTTGTGTTCGTCCCTTAAGGGTACTTTACGACCATAGTGTATTCATCCGAAACCCCTAACTTCTCGGGGATAAATGACTGCAATAAAAATGTGCAAAGACAATACCAATCTGACAACATGTGCTTAAACGGTTAAATTTTATGAAATCGAACTACAAACTTAAATACTTCAATTGCGCCAGCTCCCATTAGTATGAAAGCGAAAGCGGAAAACCTCAAAGACAAGACCATCATGTCGGATCACGGAAAGGCGGCAAAAGAGGATAAAAGTGAAGTTCCGTTTGAACTGCTAGTTTGGAAGTTGGAAATTGGCCATCCACAATGACAAGGAGATCAACAAGCTGCCATCCAGCGTGATGACCATCGGGAAGGCGTCCTGCTCAACACCTTGGTCATTCTCCAGCCCGTGGGATCAAGAGGAAGGCGTTTTAATGTGTCGGGTCATCTTTTCCCCGCTCCAGACTCGACAGCCCGAGATCGATTGACGACGTTTTAATCCATTTTTTTATATCATTATCATCATCATCTTATTTTTATTATTATTATCCATGTCTTTATAAGCGCCCTTGAGGTAGTATTTTACGAAAATGGCGCTATACAAATTATCCAAATTATTATTATTATTATTATTATTATTAAACTTTATATATTTGAATCAAACGAAAAACGGACACTGCTATACGTCATCAAATTTTACGTCATTAGGTGTGTTATGGGATTATTGGCTAATAAATTAACCCTTTCTCATCCGAATTAATCCCTAATTGGATATAAAAAATATTTGACACTTGTGTACTGATGGTATTTAAAATATTTCAAAATAATATATAATTTTTTCTACATGTAGTTTAGAACTTATTTAAAGTGGTTTTAAAATAATATTGGCTCTGAGAGGTAGCAACATTAGTAGTATGGAGATAAATCAAATATTTTTGTTGCTAAATAATGTTAGTACTTACTTTGCAGATAATTTTCAAAGTTTGTTTTCTTCCTGTTGTTTTAAAACTACACAAGACTATAGTAGCATTCTTATTGAAATCCATAGGGAACTAAGGGAGATATGAAGGTTTAAACTTTATATACAGTTTCGTCCGCCTCCGTAGTGTCATGGTCAGCACGCTCGGCTACCGTTCTGGAGGTCCCGGGCTCGATTCCCAGGGGAGGGTGTCAAATAAATATAAGTGATTTTTTCACTGTAATATTTATTCAATATTATCCTGGACTGGTACCTGAAGCGGAGGGCTGATCACCTTTCCTTCATGTGTAAACGATCAAGATGACACTGCGTTTATATGAAGCAGTGCCCTATGCAGCATTGGGGTGCGGATAAGGGTTTGATTATTATTATTTATTATTATAATTATTGACTTCATTTATAATTAATTAAAAATAATATTAATAATAATCAGAATTTATCGGGTACATCAGGTATTTTGTGAATATCGGAAACAAATTCGCGTATAAACAGCGCGTGAAGAGTGTGCGGGAACCGCGACACTATATTCGCATCTCACTCTTGCGTACTTGCAGTGTACAAGCGCGAGGAGCTCAAAGCTCAATGTTCTCTGACTAGCGGCAGTAGCTTTTGGGCTTCCGACAAGAGTGGATCAACGCTTGTTCCGCGAGCGTTGCCAGATGGTTTTTTAATGTTTTCACCGAGTAAATCTAAATTATTATAATTTTTTACTTCATTTATAATTAATTAAGTAGATTAGCTATGAATGTCCGTATTTTTCCGATTTAAAATCGCTAATTTTTTATTGTGTAGTGACTACCCAACACCGGGACGCGTGTTTTCTTTTGGCACCGGAAGGGAAAGGTTAACACTTCCATTGCACATGTTACCTTATTGCTCACACGTGACCTCACACGACCTTACCTCACTCGCGCTGGGGCTATTCGCTGTCATAAGGCATCGGACGAGGTCAAACTTTTGTGTGTCGGAGAGCTCCTTGCTTCTCAGAATGCAGCCTTGGACCTGGAACCACACAGAGGCTGGTCACATTTGTGAACAAAGATTCGGACACAATCCAACCATCGTGCACAAAGAGTAGCTAGTCTAAAAATAAGCATAATCAATGGCCAGTGGTATCTCCAGGAGTATGGCAAAGCTTCCTAGTATGGAAGAATCTAAAATGCGCACATATTTCGCTCACTCCTTTCAAGAACGTCATAAATCAAAATACTTGATTTTTCAGGAGAACGTTTTTAAAGTTTAAGAATATAAAACAATGTATTAAAAATAAATATCAAGCCACTTATTGAACTTTTTACTGCGCAGCAGATCTTTTTAGGTAAAACTTGAAGGTTTTTTCTCCATTTAAAAAATATTTATTATAAATTAAAAAAACAATTAAAAAATACATTTTCTTCAAAATGCAAAAACAACACTTTCTGCCCTGTAGCGGGTAAATATTGAGTTAAAAATATGCCTCTTTTGCTGGGATATAGTACATTTTCTGGGCATTCTGAAAACATGCACAACTGAAAATTGTCAATTTTTGATTTATGACGTTCTTGAAAGGAGTGAGCGATATCATAACTCGTCAATTTTCAGTCGTGCGTGTTTTCGGAATGCCCAGAAAATGTACTACATCCCAGCAAAAGCGGCATATTTTCAACTTAATATTTACCCGCTACAGGGTAGAAAGTGTTGTTTTTGCATTTTGAAGAAAAGGTATTGTTTAATTACTTTTTTAAATATACTAAATATTTTTCAAATGGAGAATAAACCTTCAGGGTTTACCTTAAAAAATCTGTTGCACAGTAAAAAGTTCAAAAGGTAGCTTGACATTAATTTTAATACATTTTATTATATTTTTATTATTATTATTAAAACCCTTATCCGCACCCCAATGGTGCATAGGGCACTGTGTCTTATAAACGCAGTGTTATCATGATCGTTTTACACATGAAGGAAAGGTGATCAGCTCTCCGCTTCAAGTACGAGTCCATGGTAATATTGAATAAATATTACAGTGAAAAAATTACCTATATTTATTATACCCCCCTTGGGAATCGAACCCGGGACCTCCAGAACGGTAGCCGAGCGTGCTGACCATTACAATACGGAGGCGGACGTTATATTTTAAGACTTTAAAATCGATCTCCTGAAAAATCTTGTTTATTATATATGACGTTGTTGAAAGGAGTGAGCGATATGTATACATACATCGCAATTGAAACAAAAACCATTCAAATGTTTTAAAGGTTTGATAATTTTTTATAGATTTTAAGTTTTCTGGAACTTTATTAAAAAAAAATTACCTACGTACGTATAATGGTTTAACGCTGCTGTTGTTTTACATCTGTACACTGTTAAATTATTAGAAAATCTAAGGTTACGAAAAATGTTCTTTTTAAATGCAGATAAAAATAAAGTTTTGATTTATTGTAACCGCAGACAGTTGGTAGAATTCCATTTTGAATTGTTGGGTAATATATCCAAAACTAAACGAGGTTTATTGGATTGAATTCTACATTTATTTATGTATATGTTTCGTCTTATTAAGACATTATCAGACACTCGCGTGAGTGATTGAGTGAGTGAATGAGTGTATTACCCAACAATACAATTTTGACACTGAGAATGATGAAAATGACAGTAAATTCGTGATACGAACCTTGTTGCCATAGCATTCTCTCGGACCATGTTGGCAGTCGAATTCCCACTTGCCGTCCTTCTTGTTTTGCTTAAAAGGAAAGAAAAGTTAGGTTAGGTTGGGTTAGGTTAGGTTAGGTTAGGTTAGGTTAGGTTAGGTTAGGTTAGGTTAGGTTAGGTTAGTTTATATTTGAGGACATCGAGGGGCATTGCCCCAAACACATTTCAAAAAGACCTCAGCACTTTCTCACGACCAGCGCAAAAGTAAAACTTGTCCCAATCTATTATTCTGTCTTCCATATCGCTCACTCCTTTCAACAACTCCATATATCAAAAATCATAAATTTTCAGTTGTGCATGTTTTCGGAATGCCCAGAAAATGTACTATATCCCAGCAAAAGCGGCATATTTTTAACTTTATATTTACACTACAGGGCAGAAAGTGTTGTTTTTGCATTTTGAAGAAAAGGTATTGTTTGATTATTTTTTTAAATACACTAAATATTTTTCAAATGGAGAAAAAACAGGTTTTACCTCAAAAGAACTGTTGCATAGTCAAAAGTTTAACAAGTGGCTTGATATTTATTTTTAATACTTTGCATTATATTTGTAAACTTTAAAAACATTCTCCTGAAAAATCAAGTTTTTTGATTTACGACGTTCTTGAAAGGTTTGAGCAATATACTATGCTAATGTTTGCTACATTGATGCGAACGTTGATCTTATAAACCGTCTGGATCGTCTACAAAATCATAGTTTCATTACCAACGGTTTCATTTTCAATTTTAAAAAAATATCACCAGCATTTTAATAACTCCATCGTTTCTGTGACGTCATTATACCAACATACGAAAATAACATTTTTACACAGGCGAATTTTCCAAAAGAAAATGACGAATGAAAATATTGTTTATATCGGCTGTTATAAACACTTCACGAGTCTAATACAATCCTTTATAGGTTGAGTATGTTAAATTAGATATTCCTCTGATAATGATCCATTCCCACTCAGAATGTTGCGTGTGAGTACATACAATGGCCTTTCCGTAGGGCACCAGCTTGACTCGAATAGCATCGTGTAGGTTCTGCCAGGCTGGGTACAGCTGCTGGGTGATGAACCTCAGGCTGTCCGGGCAGAGGGCTTCGTAATACACTGCCACCTTCACCTGAAATTATGGATACTTCAGTTCAATTTATTCAAAAATTAATACATGCATTGCAAATACAAATTAAAAAGTAAGCGAGAAGACTCTAGTTAAAGATGTAGAAGAATCACTTATGGGAATACCCCCTCAGGCACGTGGAACAGGTATTGTTCAGAATATAATTCAGCATGTAATATAGTTCCTACAGGCATATCCATCAGCAGGTTGCTCCTGTATATAGGAATGGGAAACAATCTATGCCGACGCTATCCTTAGCTAACTATCAGGAACATACAGATCGATGCTCCGGATAGTTTCAGGATTATCCATCATACCGCGCAACAATGGAGAGAAATGCCTCATCAAATACACATTCCTTCTAGTCTCATCCAGTCTACTCTCATCCTTCCCAAGCCATCCCAACCCGCCTTCCTCAGTTTAGCGGGTAAATATTAAGATAAAATTATGCCTCTTTTGCTGGGATATAGGATATTTTCTGGGCATTCCGAAAACATGCACAACTCTAAATTGACGATTTTTGATTTATGACGTTCTTGAAAGGAGTGAGCGAAATGTCAAACAATAAAAAAAAAACTAATGAAATATCAAGAATAATTCAATATATGTCAATTTTAGCTTTATTTTAGGACTCGAAATTTTTTTTGTCCGGCAGTGTATATATATATGCGTGTGTATGTAGATGTACATTTTGTTTACCTTATCACTGGTGTTTTTTTTGCTTTTAGCACATCCGATTGACAGCACACTTAGGAACAGCAAAACAGCATAAAAATTCATCTGAAAAAATGATAAATTACAATGTAATTTGGAACGATCATTTTGGGCCAGTGACCACACTTAAATTAAATAAGTATTTTTAAATATATATATATATATATATATATATATATATATATATATATATATATATATATATATATATATATATATATATATATATATATATTTATATATATATATATATATATATATATATATATATATATATATATATATATATATATATATATATATATTTATATGTATATATATATAAATATATATATATATATATATATATATATATATATATATATATATATATATATATATATATGTATATATATATATATATATATATATATATATATATATATATATATATATATATATATATATATATATACATCTCGCCTCCTTCACATCCATACATCTAGTCATACATGCCCTCCGATTAAGCAGACTTTTGACATCGCCAGATTTTAGGTTCTGATTGATCTGATCGTGCCAAGTCTTTTTCGGTCGTCCTCGTTCTGTTTTCCCTCTCACATTTGCCACATAGTCATTCTCTCGTTATCTATTCGCTCCACATGTCCATACCACCGCAAAGAACTCTTCCTAATCTTTTCAATATATATATATATATATATATATATATATATATATATATATATATATATATATATATATATATATATATATATATATATATATATATATATATATATATATATATATATATATATATATATATATATATATATATATATATATACATATATATATATATATATATATATATATATATATATACATATGTTTATATAAATAAAGTAATAAATAATAAAATAAAATAAAAAAAGTCGAAACAATCGACATTTTTTACTTGGACAGACCTTTTTTAGCGGACAGACTTTGGGCGTTTGTGCACTACACGCAATCTTACCGTCCGGCACGTCAGTTAGCACGATAAACGGATGATTGGCTTGGCCTTTTGACCGTCTTTCTTCGTGTCGGTGCGCTCGATCGGTGCGTGAACACGTTGCGCGTAAATTCCATCACGCTAAACTGTCGTGGTCGCTTTTATTTTCCAAAGCCGGACGGTAAACGGTCGTGTAGTGCACAAGCGCCCTGTGGGCTTGGCTTGCGAGCGTTTGGACTTTGTGAGCTCTCGGACTGTAATCGAACAGTGATTACGGTTCGTGGCCGACCGGTTATCGGAGGTCGAGAGAGGTCATTTCTCATCTACGCGAAGTGTCGCCAGAGACATACGTGTACAAATACCATGCTTCAAATAATGTTTAAAACGACTCACAGCAACACCATAATAATAATAAATTTATTTATTATTATTATGGTGCACGGGGCACTGCTTCACCCCTTATCCGCACCCCAATGGTGCACGGGGCACTGCTTCATATAAACGCGGTGTTATCTTGATCGTTTACACATGAAAGAAAGGTGATCAGCCCACCGCTTCAGGTAACAGTCCAGGGTAATATCGAATAAATATTACAGTGAAAAAATCACTTATATTTATTTGACCCCCCCCCCTGGGAATCGAACCCGGGACCTCCAGAGCGGTAGCCGAGCGTGCTGACCATTACACTACGGAGGCGGACAGCGACACCATACCGATGTTTAACAAAGGAATTCATAATGATAATACACGAGGACATAACGAAATACATGTGGAGCCGATAAACACTACTAAATCAAAAATCAAAAATCGTCAATTTTCAGTTGTGCATGTTTTCAGAATGCCCAGAAAATGTACTATATCCCAGCAAAAGCGGCATATTTTTAACTTAATATTTACCCGCTACAGGGCAGAAAGTGTTGTTTTTGCATTTTGAAGAAAATGTAATGTTTAATAATTTTTATAAATAAATCAAATATTTTTCAAATGTAGAAAAAACCTTCAGGTTTTACCTAAAAAGATTTGTTGCACAGTAAAAAGTTCAATAAGTGGCTTGATATTTATTTTTAATACATTGTGTTATATTTTTAAACTTTAAAATCGTTCTCCTGAGAAATCAAGTATTTTGATTTATGACGTTCTTGAAAGGAGTGAGCGATATATGAAATGAATATGTGTATTGAATGTATCTATTTATTATGAAAATAAAATAAATAAATAAATAAATAAAATAAACGACACATCCGGGAAAACCTTAAATCGTTTCCGTATCTTGCTTCATGATCAATTTTTTGGTGACGAATTAACAAAAGGATCATTTTCACTAGGAAGGAATATCTAATTTAACATACTCAACCCATAAAGGGTTGTATTAGACTCGTGAAGTGTTTATAACACCCGATATAATCAATATTTTCATTCATTGTTTTCTGTCGGAAAATTCGCCTTCGTAAAAACGTTGTTTTCGTAAGTTGGTAATGAATGACGTCACAAAAACGATTGACTTATTTTACTGTTGGTAACATCGCTAAATTATTAGCGGCTCTGTTTGTTGATGTCTATGGTCCCCCCTCCCACGCCCCCGTTCATATTACAACACAAATGGTAGTGTAGTGGTAAACAAACCATCCACACTACTACTTTTACAGCTCTATAAACCATATGACGTCATAAAACGTTCGATGATGGAAATTTGATGACGTATGCGAACGCACGTTTTTCGTTTTATTAAAATATGTAAAGTTTAAACCTTCATATCTCCCTTAGTTCCCTACAGATTTCAATAAGAATGCTACCGATAGTCTTGTGATTTTTCATATTATTTTATTAGCAAATAAACCAACACTGTGACAACAATCCACTTAGTTTATTCGTGCATTAAAGTCTCTTTACTATCAGTTTATTCTACAGTATTTAATTTTTGTTTTGTTTTATCCTTTACTTTTTGCAGTATTTTAAAAAAAATACTCACGATTTCTTGATGCGTTGAGTGTACGGTTGAATGGAAAATTGTCGAGTTAATCAAATCCGGTTTAGCCGAGTCGGGGAAGACGGCAGCAGTCTCGCGGAGGCGGATGTCTTAGACTAACTAGTTGTCCTAGTGGACGTGCGGACTGGACAGGTCAGCTGTCGGCTGAATACACAGACCACAGACGAACTAATTTATATAAAGATCGCCAACACCCCCCTTTTTTCACGGCTGGAAGTGATATTCGCTCAAGGCTAGAAGTGACGTGGCTCCCGGCTGGACGTAACTTCGCCGCGGCTAGATGTCGAATCCACATAAACAAGTAAATTCACTACCTGAGTAAAATCAAGAATTAAAATCATACACCTAAGTAACTTCACTGCTAACTTAGAATCATTTAAATGTATAAACTCATGCCTCTAGCGAGATAGCGAGTGTTTTTGCCTAGAATTTTCACTCATGAATTACATGAAATTATGGTAACTTTAAACAGAAAGAGTAAATCCACTCACAAGTAGGCATAGGCTATGAAACTTATAAAGTTGAAGCCTGAGTAGGGACATGATAAATGGTGTTGCATAAGCCGTAGCTAGATTTCAGAGTCACTTGGACGTTAGGTAATTCAAAAAAAAATGTCGAATCCACCCGCGGCCGAATCAACCCGCTGAAATTTTTATCATTCATTTATCAGTTCAAATGGTATTTATATTAAAATTTGTCATATCACATATTTTCATAATTATAATGTCAACATTGCGAAGGAGGTATTTCAAAACCAAGATTTATTTATTTCAGTGTGAACGAAAATAGAAAGGTCACGGCTAAAACGCGATATTTATGAAAAGGGTTCAGGCGATTAGTAATCAGCCGATCAGCCGTACAACTTTTTACGTATTCTTCACTCGCCTAGCTAAATAAATATTCATAATTAAAATAAAATAGTGATAAAATGGAAACTCACAAAGTTATAGCTACAAATATAAATTGAATGCATAAATATTATCCATGATTTTTCTTCTACGTTCCTTCTGTTTGAGGTTTCTGTTCAAATAAGCAAGCTGGAAATTATTGCTTTTATGAAAGTTTTTTTAATTCCCTCGCAATATCACCGCAACAGTAAAAAGCTAAAACAAAAAACACACAATCGATGCTGCAATGGGTAGGCACCGAATTTCTATGTTTCTATTGATAATTGTCTACGTTCAGTGTTATCTCGTCACTTTTACGTCGTTTTTGAAGAATCTGACGTTTACGAGTCGAACCCCCCTGGCTGAATACTATCAGCAGTATTGCCATATCGCTTACTGCTTTCAACGTCATATATAAAAAATCTGTTTGGACGTTTTTTCTGCATTTGAAAAATATTTAGTATATTTAAAAAAAAATCAAACAATACCTTTTATTCAAAATGCAAAAACAACTCTTTCTGCTCTGTAGCGGGTAAATATTAAGTTAACCCGTAAGCTGCGGATCGCATCTATTGTCGTTTTTTATAAAGGTACCGTTGACTGCGGATCGCATGCATAGTCGTTTTTCAACTTTACGTCCTTATATCAACACCTATGGATAATTTTTTGCACTTAAATTTAGTTTAGGGCATAGATGAATTAGTTCTCTTTGATTTGGTGTCATAAAATATCAAAATTATTTTTATTTAGTGTCAACTTTATCGTGAATACTTCCGGTCGGCTCGTGCTCGGCGCGTGGTCTTAGTATCGTTTAGTCTGTTCAACCAGTTTAGGCGATCTAAATTATCATAAACTTTTTTTATAATTATTTTATTTATTAACTGTGTGGAACGAGAAGGGTATTATAATTAACTAACAAGTGATTGTATAACACGGTGTTTTGTGATATTTTTGTAGTATTTTTTTTTGTTTATTATCGTGCAATGCTTCGAATACTGGAAGCATTTTTTTAAATGTTATAACTTACATCGTCATAAATATGTCTCTACGTATTAAAATTTATACGACAATAACGAAAATATCATGTTTCTATAAAAAACAACGATTCTGAAAACAAAAATGGTGAAAGCGACCATTACCAATACGCGAGAAAAGGCATAAAGTCACATAATTTTGATGTCCCACATGCAAAATGCATTTTTGTTCTAATCCCTGTTTTGAAGATTATCACAAAATTTCGATATATTAATGATTTCTGTTTTTTAATATAAACTTTAATTTAAAATATTTTTCTAAATTTCATTTTAATTTACATTTATTTTTTTAAATGACGCATTAAAAAAAACTGCGCGCACGCAACGAATGGACTAGACGACAGCCGCGTCTTCTATACAACCGCCAAATTTTCTGCCGTGAGTCCGTTAATGTCAATATTTTGCTGTAAATACACTATAAAAACATAATAAGTAAACTGAATTGTGTACTGTGAACATCTATAATAGATATCCGAGTGACTTCCGAAAGTTTCACTACAAAAAATATGCTTTTTTTGTCAAAAATATTGTAATGTAAAATAATCCAGCAGGGGACGAAATGTTCGACACTCGAAATCGAGCAGCTTAGAGGTTAAAAACATGCACAACTGGATATTGACGATTTTTATATATAACGTTGTTGAAAGGAGTGAGCGATATATAATAATAATAAAACCCTTATCCGCACCCCAATGGTGCATAGGGCACTGCGTCATATAAACACAGTGTTATCTTGATCGTTTACACATGAAGGAAAGGTGATCAGCCCTCCGCTTCAGGTATCAGTCCAGGGTAATATTGAATAAATATTACAGTAAAAAAATCACTAATATTTATTTGACCCCCTTGGGAATCGAACCCGGGACCTCCAGAACGGTAGCCGAGCGTGCTGACCATTACACTACGGAGGCGGACAGGAATTATTTAACTGGCTTTTATCATTGTCAATCTAAGTAATTTTTGTATTTTTTTATGTACAAGCTGTATAATTCCCTAAGAAATTGATAAATAAAATTCAAACCTATGCCGATTGACAGTTTACTTTTAAAAAATCCCTAAGTTACTGTACGGTGCGTAGTGAGTCGTGCAAATCTGACAATTTAATGCCTCTAAAATATTATTTTTATCAAGAACGAAATGAAAAAACTGTAGAAGAAACTGACAGTGATGAGAATTCAATGCATGAAGAAACGGACATAAGAGTGTAATAGTATAATAAAAATTGTAATTAAAAAATTAAGACAGAGTATATAGTATAGAAGTTTAAATATAAAACTGTTTCAAAAACTGTCTACGTTGAATGAATATAGTTGTATTGTAATGCAGTTGCAAAACTATATATGTTTAAAGCACTTCATGCAAAAGTTTCTATTTTTAATTATATATCGCAAATTGAATGATTATTGATAAACAGTGATTTCATTTATTAACCCTCCCTTCCCGGTGTTGTGTACCTTGTACACATTGCTTCTAATAACCAGAATATCTCTATATATATAATAAATACAAGGCTAAGATTGTAGGTATTCCTCCATAACATATTTACGCGTTCATTTAAACAAATAATTCTAGCAATAATCAGAATTTATCGGGTACATCGGAGGTATTTTGTGAATATCGGAAACAAATTCGCGTTTATAGGCTAATTTCTTTAATACAGTTCGTCAAAGAGTGTAACGGGAACTGCGACACTATATTCGCATCTCACCCTTGCATACCCGCTAGAGAACATTGAGCTCAACGCTCAATGTTCTCTAGCGGGTTAGCGGCAGTAGCTTCCAGGGGGGTTCGACTCGTAAACGTCAGATTCTTCAAAAACGACATATAAGTGACGAGATAACACTAAACGTAGACAATTTATGAAGTATGACAATTGTCAATAGAAACATAGAAATCCGGTGCCTACCCAATGCAGCATCGAGTATGTGTTTTGTTTTATCTTCTTACTGTTGCGGTGATATTGCGAGGAATTAAAAAAACTTCAAAAAAAGTTGATAAATTGCAGTATGCTTTTTTCAACAGAAACCTCAAACAGAATGAACGTAAAAGAAAAATCATGAATAATATTTATGCAAACAATTTATGTTTGCAGGAACAACTTTGTGAATTTCCATTTTATAATTGAAATAAAACATGGTTTTAAAATCACCATAAATATTTCATTTTAATTATAAACATTTATGCAGTTAGGCGAGTAAAGAATATATTTATTTATTGACTTGGCGTTTAATTTGTAGAACTCCATTTTAATTTATGTATTAATTTTAAATCAAACACAGATTTTTTGAGTCTGCTAAGTTGTATTTTATTAACAAAAAACACATAACATCTACATATAAAAATTCTTAAAAATAATATCACCAACAATTGTATTAAAATCTCTAAAATATGGCCATGTCAATAAATTCTTCCTTTCCGTGAAAACAAATATAAGGGTACATACCTACATCCCCCATTAGCTACTGTTGTCTCCCATAAATTATTGCTGCACATGTTAAAACTGTCACTTAGAATTGTATAGCTACATAAGGACCGTAGTCCATTTGATCTTCACATTCGTTTGATAATGCCCTAACAAGGCGAAACGATTGTCACAATATAATTTTTATGTGTTTTTTGTTAATAAAATACTACTTAGTAGACTCAAAAAATCTGTGTTTGATTTAAAATTAATACATAGAGTAAAGAATACGTAAAAAGGGTTCGATTGAAATTCACCATTGTACGGCTGATCGCCTAATTACTAATAGCCTGAACTCTTTTCATAAATGTCGCGTAACTGAAATAAATTAATGTTGGTTATGAAATACCTGCTTTGTAATGTTGATATTATAATTATGAAAATATGAGATACAACAAATTTTAATATAAATACCATTTGAACTGAAACATGAATGATAAAAATTTCGGCGGGTGGATTCGGCCGCGGGTGGATTCGACATTCAGCCGCGGCGAAGTTACGCCCAGCCGGGAGCTAAGTATTTCTAGCCGGGAGCTACGTCACTTCTAGCCTTGGGCGAATATCACTTCTAGCCGTGAAAAAAGGGGGGTGTCGGCGATCTTTATATAAATTACTTAGTCTGTGGTAGCTTCTAAACTTTCGACCTATGTTTATTACGTGAGCGTTGCCCGATGGTTTTTTTTAACGTTTTCAGCAAATAAATCTAAATTATTATAATTTTTGACTTAATTTGTAACTAATGAAGGGGATTAGCTATGAATGTCCGTATTTTTCCGATTAAAAATAGCTTTTTTTATTGTCAAGTGACTACCCAACACCGGGACGCGCGTTTTATTTTGGCATCGGAAGGGAAAGGTTAAAATGAATGAATTTGATATGATCCTAGACTTTTATTATTTTTTGACATTTCAACAAAGATGAAGAAGAATATGAAAGTACATGCATTTACGGGGCTTACGACCATTATAATCCAGGATTCGGACGTTACATAGAAACGCCATAAAATAACCCTTATGTTTTATTATTATCTCGGCGATAGATCTTAACGCGGCACAGTGGGGTATATTAGCGATCTGGGCGGCCAATATTATTTTTCATTCTAAATGGATTCCAAATATGCCTTTTGACTAATTTATTGTATTATATGGAGTTAAAAAGACTAATCGTACAAAAAAATTAAAAAAAAATATTAGTCCGAAAAAGATGGCCATGGTTACTCGTCCGGACACAGTCCTTCTTCCTCATCTAACGATTCTTCATTGCTATTTCTATTGAGTTCAGCTGGGAACAACATGGCTATGGTCTCTGTTAAAAAAGTTTGCTTTTTTTACGAGGTACCAATCTCATTTCTGTTATGACGCCTCTCGCGAAAATTTTCGAGCAAAATTTTGCCTGTATACGCGAAAATGTTTGTTCCGTGTATCAGCTTCTTCTGATAGTTGGCCAATTAGAAACAACACTTTTTCTATAACTTCCGATCCGTGCATTAAAATTTTGTGCATCGTAGGAGTCATTGGATTCCAAGGATATAGTTTGATGTAAAGATCTGCCGTACTCTTCGCATACACAGAAAACTTTTAAGTATCAATTTTATGTCCGCTTGATAATGTTTCTAATATACTTTTCAGGCGATATATCGAATTCGCATCAATTGAAGTAATTTTTTATGCTAGTTCATGATCTTTGATGGTCGTCCTGATCGATTCATTACCCTAGGAATTGTAAAATGTCCGTCAAGCCAATTTTCATTTTTTATCAAGAAAGTTTCCTCCTTTCCGAGTGCATTAGTCCAGCTTTATTTCATTTCAGACTTGAAATGCGAAAAATCGCGGTTTATTTTCTTTGCGTACTCGTCAGGCAAATTATCTAATTTTAATAGGTACTTTTTCAAACATTCTAATTTTTCATTGATTTTATTAGGATTTTGTTGCTGCATGATAATAAATAACTGTTTTCTAGTCATTAATCTAACGTCCACTGGTCCTAAAATAAATATGTAACAATTTAAAGACAAAAAACAGTACGTAGTTCAGTTTTCATTAATATGCTGACTCATCTGAAAAGAGCGATTTCTTTAAAAAGAGCAAAAATCCGCAAACTAATTTTCAATTTATATAAAGAAAGAGGGCTAAGCTATTAACTACATTCAAAATTTTTGCCGGGAAATGTTCAGAAGCACAACTAAATATCCTGAATTTGAAAAAAAATTAAGGAAAAATCCATTTCAAGGCACTTATTTAAATTAGTTTTATTTAAGTAAATATGTTAGCTATTGCAACTTAAGTCTATGTAAAATAGACACTCTTACCTGTTCTATTACAATCCATTATTCAATTGTATACGCGTCATACAAAAAAATACTAATAATCACTGAAATGTATGCGTACTAAACGAACAGCGAAAGAGAAACATTTGAACGCACAATAACAACGACTTTGCGACTGACCATTAGATACGTGAGATGAGCGTGGGGGGATAACAATTATTGTGTGTCATCAACAAAACGCTCTTTTTCATAATGCTATATTTTTCATACACATGCGATAATGTTTTTAAAAGTGACTTTTGGCCGCCCAGATCGCTGATATACCCCACTGTGCGCGGGTAGATCCGTCCATCCGTTTGACGGATTTATTTTGCGTAACGTCCAAGTGACTCGACACCGCTTGTCGAGACCCTACATAGGCTTCAACTTTTTATGTTTTATAGCCTATTAACAAGATTTTGAATGTGTGTCCAAATACGTTCACAAATCGCTCACTCCTTTCAAGAACGTCATAAATCAAAAATCGTCAATTTTGAGTTGTGCATGTTTCGTAATACCCAGAAAATGTACTATATCCCAGCAAAAGAGGCATATTTTTAACTTTATATTTACCCGCTACAGGGCAGAAAGTGTTTTTTTTTTGCATTTTGAAGAAAAGGTATTGTTTGATTATTTTTCTTAATATACTAAATATTTTTCAAATGGAGAAAAAATATTCACGTTTTACATAAAAAGATCTGTTGCAAAGTAAAAAGTAAAATAAGTGGCTTGATATTTATTTTTTAAACATTGTATTTTATGTTTGAACTTTAAAAACGTTCTCCTAAAAAAGTTTTTTGATTTATGACGTTCTTGAAAGGAGTGAGTGAAATCTGGATTATCTCCAATAGATTTTTGTCGCAATGTTGGTTTATTGGCTAATAAATTAATATGAAAAATCGCAAGACTATCGGTAGCATTCTTATTGACATCTGTAGGGAACGAAGGGAGATATGAAGGTTTAAACTTTAGATATTTTAATAAAACGAAAACGTGCGCTCGCTTACGTCATCAAATTTCCTATGGTTTATTGGATTTCATTTGGTTTATTGTCTATGGTTATAGAGCTGTAATAGTAGTGTGAATAGTTTGTTTACCACTACACTACCATTTGTGTTATACAAATATGAGGGGAGGGGGGGGGAGGTGGGAGGGTGGACCATAGACATCAACAAATAGAGCCACCAATAATTTAGCAATGTTACCGATATTAAAATAACTCCATCGTTTCTGTGACGTCATTCATTACCAACTTACGAAAACCCTCATTGATTCTCAGCGGGAAGGTAGAAGAAGGTCGAGGAAGGTAGAGGGAGGTAGGGGGAGGTGTGGAGTGGGCAGAAGCGACTGCTGGCGGGACCTGACTGGCCAAATCAAATATTCAATCGTACCTTGTACAAGTTCACAAATCACGGGCGTAGCCGGGCACGAGCGGACACGTACACAATTTCACATTTCGCCGCACCTAGTAATTCTAATAAAACGATTATCGCGTTCATACTATCCGACAAGATAATACAGGCACTCGATGGACTTCACGAATGAGCGCCTTATCTGCTTCAATCGTAAATGGCGCCGTTCTTCGCTTGGGCAGGCAGGTGAATGAGCCCCACACCCATATGACTCGTGTTTTTAATTTATAATTTAGATCACAGAAAATCAAACAATAACGAGCGTTTGGACTGCTTCCCGAGTAATTGTAGCTTTACGCAGATTGGTTCTGCCAATATCGACTTGCACCCGAACCGATCATACGAATGCTCAGTTCATTCAGAACTATCTCTTATTTCCAAATGGTCGAACCGTCTTTCTTTCGAACAAACTTTCCAACGTACGGAATATGTTAGGTGTTTCGGAAAGTTCGGTCCGTTTTACAAAAGAATGCTCTGGCTGCTTTAAGACTTCAAATTTGGACGCCATTTTTTTATAAATAAGCCCGAGCAGCTGTCAATTGAGTTCAGTTAGCGCATGTTTGTCATTAACGCAACGACATTTGTTTTATAGCTCCTTTTAATGCCGACAATGGTGGTAAGTAAGAAGCACTTGCGATAAGTTCTGCTGATCTGTTTGAATTGGAATAAGACTGCAGCTGAGGCAACTGAAGTGCATGTAGAAGCTAATGGCGAACACGCCTACCGGATGAGTCGTGCACAGGATGCTATTTTATTTTATTTATTTATGGTTCACAAACAATGAAAAACATTTTACAATAAATGAAATACAGTGCAATACAATGAATGTTTCTCATCAATTAGAAGAGAGCACAACAAGCTTACAGAAACAATAAAAGTGCAGGTTAAACACATTTATACAGAATAGAAATTTAGTTGTAAAAAAAGGTAATAACAATAAAACGTAATGAAGGAAGAAAAATTAAAATTAAAATTAAAAGTAAAAATTAAAAGTGAAATTAAACTATGCTACATAAGGTACAAAATTCAAGACTCCACCAGATTGGTGAAATCAATTTGAAATTGATTTCACCAATCTGGTAATAGTCCTCTTGTATTTCTCCGTGCCATCATTAAATATGTCATCATTAAATAGGATGGTATAGAAGCTTCAAAACTGGTGATTTTAGCGTTGACGACACGAGGATCGCCCTGGAAGACGGAAAGTGTTCAAGACGAGAAATCGGAGGGTTCACGCGGTGAAGATTCAACTCAAACGCTAAAACAACTGGCAGAACCCTTAGGTTACCGAGATCCGATAAATCGGCTTTTGGCACTCTGGCGAGAGATACCGGATCTGACGTCACGATTTATAAAAGTATCGGATACATTTTGGACAGTGTGTTAGGGATTCCTTCAGGGTTGTGCAGAAATCTTCAGTTGATACATGGTTTGTATCGCAACGAAAAGAAATGGAGAAAATCGCGCCTTCCTGCTGACAAAACATTCTAGATATCAAGTTCCCGATGAATATCTGGAGATAGTAAATTCAAGTAATGTATTACAGTCGTCATTTGAACAACGATAACACATTTATCAGAAATGGCGATAGCTTATTTTTGGAGAGAATCTGATTAGAAAATATCTATTGGACGGATCGACACGTAGGCCTTGAGCAAATTCCATTCGTAAAATGGGTGCGACATCACCTGATGTTTACTGATAACTTCACGATAAGCACACCAGCGGAAAGTATGCAGTGAACTCTGCACTCGGAAAACAGAACAAATTTATTACAAAAATGGGCGCACTCTTTTTTCATTTTAACTAAATAAAACATCGCATGATTCCCAGTCTGCAGATTTCGTATGGAGATAGCGAAACACCCGATTGTGACGCACTCGCTCGAAGTCCAATCCTCGGAGGGCCACTACTGAAAGGTGAAGCTCCAGCCACCAGGCAGGTCGTGCTACATGACCCGCGTAGGTCTTGCGAGTGAGCTATGTATGACACAGAGAGAAGTCACTATAGACCTAATATGGTCGCAGTCACATAACGGATGCACGATCTATTGATCTTCTAAAAGAATATAATAAAAATAGAAAATCCAAATATAAGATCACTCCATACTGAGGCTTTGTTTACGAAAGCGAGCTGTTCAGTCCTACGTTTCATGTTGATACCTTTCTGTGTACTGATGTCTTCTTGTAACCCTTATCTGCACCCAATGGTGCAGAGGGCACTGCGTCGTATTGACGCAGTGTTATCTCGATAGCTACTTACACCAAGGCGAGGTGACCACTCCCGCGCTTCTGCATATGGCGCCTAGGTCTACCCTGGCCGGGCAACGTCGCCTCAGGATAGGTTGGGTCTTGTAAATTTACTTTACATTATATTTGGTACCTATTTATGACTATTTTATGTGTAATAAAAAAACTTAATTCAAATATTTCGTTTGACTTTTCCTTTGCCCTGACTCCGAACTTATATTGTCTAGGTTTTTCTAACATTGTTATTTTTGTAACGTTTTCAAAATACATGAATCGTCCAAAACTGAAAATGTATTATTTGCGAATAGATAATCCGATAATGACGTGACACGCCGATTGATTGATTACCCTTCTTTTCTAAGATTAATATATAATTATCTTATGTTCGCATCAATTTTCTGAAAAAAACAAGTTTATCTTAAGCCTCCAAATTGAAGTGTAAAATAATTACACATTATCTGGACTAATTTGCAATGCCTTATCGATCGACTGCAGCATTTCCAGACCCGCAGCGCTCACTTTATTCCCTACTTTGTACAATACTCCTCACTATTGTACAAGTTCTTGATCATGGTCTATTCCTCCACACGACACACCATCCTTCGGTCATTTTAGTATAGTAATCTAAGTTCAGTACCGGATTCAGAAGGTATTTCATTAAATGAAACATGTTAATAAGCTGAGGCAGGCCCTGGAAGAAATGAAATGTTTCGTGAATATCGACTGGACCGATTGCCTGGACCACAAACTGTGACGTCACGTTTGGGTTCGGTAGTAGACTCCCGAAGGAGTTGCCCCAATAACGGGAATACCGTCCTCCGACCCATTCCCAGCTGTCATACCTCCGCTGTACCTGAGCTCTCGCCTCTCGCCTCTCGCCTTTCGCAACAAAGGAGACGATTTCTGAAAGGCAAGTCGCAAAGACATTCATTTCACAACTTGTATAATTCCTTTCGACATTCTTCCTATGTGTGACGTCACGCTGAAATCATTTCCAAGTCGCAGCCGAACACCGAACCGAGCCGACTATCAGCAGAGAACTAACGCGAACAAGTGTCACAAGTCGACCGCTAAACCGTATTTCATGTACCGGCGCCATTCAACCATTCGAAGCGAGTCGTTATATTCAATTTATAAAAACACACATATCGTATTGTCGCGTACACCGTTAGACTGTAAAAATACGGGGTCGATCTCAGGGGTCGTAACTCCCGAGAGTTCAATATTAATCCGTAATGTTTAGTAGGTCCGTGTAATACTGGTTCGTTGTGCCAAATCCCAGAAGAGCCACAAGTCAGCAGTGGTGAAACTAGGTGTAAAGGTGTTGAAACTATACAGCTGACCTCTGAGCTCTGCAGTGCTACCCGCTACCCGCTACCCCGCTATCAGTCCGCCAAATATCACTATTGTGGCAAGAATGTGTATTTAGTTGGAGCTAGTCCTGCCCTGACTTCGACAGGGAGATAGCATTCTCCGAGATAACGCGTCCAGTATAAAACACCACTTTGGGCGCTATTCCATCATAGTAGAACCACTAGGACTACCAGGACCACCAGTACCACCAAGACCACAACCACAAAACGGTAAGTCAATATTCAAACTATTTCAAAAATAATTATTTCTTAAATATACATGTACATATAATATCTGCATTATGGCTCTTAAGGCACAGCCTGTGTTGAGCCGAAATACTAGCTAAAGTAAAGTAGCCGCACAATATTTAATATACTTGTTACAATATTTATTTGTTAATATTGTACGAGAACATCCGAAAATTTTGATTCTGAACTGGATTCAGAATATATTTCCATATATTTTTTTTTACTATCTGGAGTACATGCTCCTTAAGAAGGAGTTCACGGGTACTAGCCACAATTTGCGTGTGTTGTGAAAAATATGCGTTATTTATTAATTGATTACCGAAAACTGGGTGATTTTAATTTAGAATTTTTATTAAAATATGTATAAATGTTTATTTATAAAAGTATTCTCATTCATGGTTTTTTTTTTAATAAAAATAAAAGACAATTAAATATTTTAACACTCGTGAATTGAGCCTCTCCTAAATGTAAGGATTTTTAAGGAGTGTGTGGAAGTTTTTTTGTGAAAGTATTCTAATATTTTTAATGTTTTTTTAAAAATATTTTAAATAAGCCCTGATGATGACAATGTATTGTTGAAACCGGTAGGTTGAATTATATGAATAAAAAGTGGTGAAAACAAAGTCCATTAATTTTATAAAGATATTATAAAATGTACCACAAAGTATCTGCGGAAAACATTCAAAACCAAAATTTATTTAAAAATGTATTTTTAAACAAGTTATAGGCTATACAAATCTGAAAATTTTGTTTTTTTAATCGACATTTTTACGTTCAATTATTCGCTTAAAAATAAGTCGATTCAATTGTTGAGATTTTATTTTTTTTTAAATGTATAATTACTATACTACTAAGGATATTATACTACTGCTTACTACTCAGAATATTATAACAAAAAATCATTTATTATATTTGTTTTAAAATATGCGAATTTTTAGAAAATTGGCGCTATTTGTAATATCATTTTTTTATTTTCGATATTATTAATATTTAAAGCATTTACTTTGTGGTTAGTCATTTTTACTTATTTTTTTTACAAAAATGTTTATAATGTTAGTATAAAACCACTCACCGAGATTTTTATGTCTACCGGTTTCGAGACGTACCCGTCTCTTCGTCAGGACAATCACTACCACAGCATGCAAACGATCATTTTTTGTCATCATTTATTGCCTTACGACGAGTAAAAGGTAAAATAACATGCATTTGATAATAACAAGTGACTTACTGAACTTTTTTGTATATTTTTGATTACACATGCAGCAGTGTGAATCTAATGCAACGGTGTTAGAAATATAATACATTACGTAAAATACAAATATTGTATTGCTGAACGTAAACAACATCCCGCTCTACTGTATATACGACACGCGAGCACCTACCTAGCAAATGTGTCCGGTGTAAGTCACGTAAAAGATAATCGTGCGTAATTTTGATAACACTGCGTTCATATGATGCAGTGCCCTGTGCACCATAGGGTGCGGATAAGGGTTTAAAAAAAAGACTCACACGTTCGTTATATTTCAAAATCGGTGCCACTCACCTTGTCGACACGCACACCACACGGCAGCTCCTAGGACGAATGAGATGTCCTAAACGCACAGCTGTGGATCGCGCTATTTAGAAAGAGCGAGCAGTATTTCGCAAACGCATGCGTAAATGTTACGCAGACCATCTTTCTAGGGTTAGAGGACCTTTTATATGGACATTTTGGAAACAATTCTGTTAACATGTGTTTTGTTACTTATGTATATATATACATCGCTCACTCACGTCACATCTTTCTGCCCTGTAGCGGGTAAATATGAAGTTCAAAATATGCCGCTTATGCTGGGGGATATAGTACATTTTCTGGGCATTCCGAAAACACGCACAACTGAAAATTGACGATTTTTTATTTATGACGTTGTTGAAAGGAGTGAGCGATATATGGCTGTATTTAATTATAATTTAATAGTTATTTTTCTACAGATGTCCGGACAAGATTTACTGATTGCAGCTAAAGAGGGGGATGTACAGAGGGTCAAAACTCTCCTTAGCCGAGATATTGGAATCTTAAACTGGGCAGATAGCGCCGGTAAGATGTTACGAGACTTACTACTCTTCACTGTTAATGGGCAGAGTGGTGAACGTTACGCAGTGTATAATATAAATGTGGAGTGATTTTGTTGGAAATGATATAGTTACTGAAGTTCGGCGAACCCACATGAAATATGAAAGGGAATTGATTATATTTTCCATTAAAATGCTGGCGTCGCGTGGATTCATCACTCGGACAGTGGTCCGAGAGACATTGGGAGTGCAGTTACTTCCCGCTAATGGGTCCTTCAGTTAGCTTAGTTCAATCAGTCAAGACAAAAATGTAAAAACGTAGCGAATATAACATACTGGGGAGGTTACTGGGATAGGTTTTGGGGTCCTGCTACATGGCCTCGCGCTGGCCGTACACCCTGTATATACAGTACATCCTCCGTTACAGGGAGAACAGCACTACACTGGGCAGCATGGGGGGACCACCTCCCGGTAGTGCAGGAACTCCTGTGACGTGGAGCTGCAGCAGATCGGCAAGATGAGGACGGTAAGTGTAACTAGTAGTAGCAGTAATACGACTAACACAAACAATAGAAATGAAGAGAACATTGGTACGTAGATATGCATTAGTTGTGCATAAGGTCAGGTATGCCAAATACTTGAAAGTGGGTCAGGTTAGGAGTCATAACATGCATGAACGTGGAAGAGGCGAAGGATGTTTGCAAGGACGGAGTGGTGTGGCGCTCTATTCTCTCTGCCTACCCCTGCGGGGAAGCGGCGTGATGGTTAGTTAGTTAGTTAGTTAGTTATATATTGTCTATTAATTGTTTATTTGTACTCGTATCGGGACAAAGTGAGAACGGAAAGTAGCGCAGAGAATAGGAGTACTAGCATTCCCGCACTATTATGACGCGCACTATTGCGAGGGTGTACAAACGTTCGTTCGCAAATACTGGATGCGCTCCACTCGGGAGTTAGTCGCGTTAAGATTTTTATCGGTATCTCAACATAGACGAAGAAGTCTGTGTGTCTGTCAAACCATGAAGGGAACCGCATTATTCGGCTGAAGAGTTGTTTTATTGGAACGTACTATACTGGAAACGTGTACTGGCTGAGTTGCATCAACAGCATCAATGATTTATTGGCTTTCTATTTAATTGTGATTTCACATTCCTTATATAAAATATAAGGAATTACGATCGATGTCTCAAAACTCCAAACAAATAACTTCACCATTCGAGACTTTCCATGAAACAATATGACGTGCTGTAAAGAGAAGAAAATTTCGTGCCAGGAAGAAAACATTTCCTTTTGAAGAGTTCTTCAGCAAGTGCTGGATTGGGGTGAAATCTATCCGTAAATATATGGATAACTTTTTATGTCTGGGCTCGCCTGCTGTCTGAACCATTTTCTCCCACATTCCCGAGGACAAAGGCATGGTCGAATAATAAGGCAGTGTAGCGCGACTCCCGTTTCTTTTCATCTTCTTCTCTGTATAGAGCTTCAGCTCATAATTCAAGGCTTAAAACCTGGCATAGGTTTGCTTTTCCCGCAGCGCTTTCTGCGTGGGATACTCCGGATGAGTAACTCCCGTTTCTTCTCTCTTCTTCCTCTCTGTGCCGCTCTTCTCCTAACTTAAGGCTTATAACCTGGCGTAGGTATGCTTGTCCACGTCGTCTTTTACGGCGGAATTATTTAACACGCGACTCTTACTGCAGGATGTAATCGCGAGGCCCGACGCAATTTTAACCCCTCCTGAATCCCGATCTGAGTGTCAGTGACTGAATGTCCGAATCGAAATCATCTCTCCTGTACCAGTATGGGGCTTTATTGTGTTTTTTTTTTCTGATTAACTCGCCCTCAACTCCCTCTCATTGGCCGGCGACGATCAGGTACACTCCTCCAAAATTAAGACCAGCCTCGGTGTCTCCAATGCCATTTAGGAAACTTTGATTGTATTTACACCACATTATAAAATATTTTTTAATTTTTTTTTCTGGCAAATGACAATTTTAATGGCTTTTAAAGGCCGTGCCATAAAGCTTTCCCTATTACATACAATGTCTTTTTGTCAGTTAACCTGTCTCTCCCGGCGACATTGTTTTTTATGACCCAAACCTTTAAGTAAATTTTAGTTATTAAGAAAAGAAAGTATCGGGCCCTTCCGCTGGTTTAAAAGGAAATGCATATTTGTGCGAAGTAAAAATTATGGACCTTAAAATGTTTTTGCCGATTGATTATTTTGCCAGCTTTGTTGGTGGCCTGGGAGGATAAACGTGGATGCATCAAACATACCACGTCAACTATTTGAAGTTCATAAAAAATGTATGTGAAAAAATGGCACAGGAGTTGGTGGGAAAAACTCAATGGCCACAACGTGTGGACATAGGAGCTGTAAGGGTTCATGGTTGAAATCCATACTAGAATTTACGTCGAAAACCACAAAAATGACACTTCCGCATTAATCCGGACACAGAGAGAGTTATCAGAATGAATTGATAATTCACACATGCTATTAAGGGACCATGCTGCACCTTTTGATAGCTGTGATAGCTGTGTCTAGCCTGACATGATTATGTATTCTCTTTAACAGGTATTTCTCCGTTGATGGTGGCTGCCAAGGAGGGGAACCTGGATGCAGTGGAAATCTTGCTGGAAGTGGGAGCACCAGTCAACGAAATAGATGGCAAAGGTAACCTACACTTTCATTCGCCAATATTGTAGTGTTCGGTTACCAGTGTGAGTGCACTGACGCATGTCCCCGTCCCCGGCTACAGGCCTCTCTGTACATGTATGTCCTCGGTTACAGGTCGGAGTGCTCTGGTGTATGCGACCGAAGGGGGTCATCTCGAGGTGATCAGGGCCCTGATAGCGGCAGGGGCGAGGGTAACTCAGATTGGTAAGAATAAGGTTCGTAACTTTACTCTCATCAATTTATAATAATAATTCTATATGGTTAGTTTAGTTAGTTAGTTAGTCAGTATTGGAATACGTATAAAAAGTATCATTTTTACTTCTTCCTAGCTCCATCCCGATGTATAGTCTTTGTAGAACGTTGGGTCAGCTCTCCTCGTCCTCGGGTTGTAGGTCCTTCTGTTATTGACAACGTCACCTAAGCCATGGCTTTGGAATACGTAATCTTTCTGTTGCATTCTTGAATTTTTTGGTCTTCCTCTCTAGATGTTTATTTAGGAAGATCCTCGGCAATTACCTGGTTCGTAATGTGATCAGGTTCTCGGCGTTCTATTAGCTCACCCTACCATAGATTGCCTTTCTTCTACCTTAATATTGATGCTTATTATACCCTGACTTCCATGAATGGGCGAATTACGTATTTTGTCTTTGCGTGACGTTCCAGCTGACCATCAATGCATTCGCATTTCAGCAGTTTCTAGTTATGAAGAGTAGGGTCTACACATGGTGCAGCGTTTGGAGCCATGGAGGAGTGAGGGTCTGACGATTGTTTGGTACTTTTTCCTTAAGCTTGGCTGGCATTTTTGAGTCACAAAGGACTGCGGTCACGGATCGGAGCTTCATCCGCCCCACAGTAATATGGGCCCACTATGGCAGGGGCCTCGCACACCCTCCATCCTCATGTATTAGTGACCGTAGATATTTGAAGAAGTCGCATTCACCTGTATTGGGAGGATGGCAGCGTTTACAATAATTACAATTTACAATAATTATAATATTTTACTTCGTTTACATAATACATACTAATGTCTATTTTCAGTAAAATGACTTGGCACGGGCATGCTCCGGTGTGGACATTCCAAACGAATTCGTAAGCAAGTCATATTTCCAGTGTCTGTAATTATTCAATCTTACGAGGAAATGATGACAAAGGGTGAAGAACATCTCCGTATGGAGGGAACATATTACTGGAGCGGATAATATAGTAACATCCCGACAGCCAGTCGGCAACAGCCAACGTAGCGACGCTAGATGCACCAACAGTGGGCCTTATTGGGACCTCCAGCATAGCAGAGGATAGGAACCTCGGAATGTGTCAGCGTTGTACTACCCCCTCAATAAAGACCGTTGTCACTTTCGGGGGCGGTCTTCGCCATAACCGAGGTGCAATAGAATAAGATAAGGCCGCTCGCTGTAATCCTTGATTAGTCGGCCACCGCTGTCCGCCAGTGGTCGAGCGTGGGGTCACCTACCGTAATAAATCACATTTCTCAATAACACCGCTTGCGTTTACTCTCTCCATCTCCCCACTCAACCCGAGCCTTACTATTTGTCTAACGCTCGTGCACTCAAGGAGCACCGCACTTCACCCGGAGGTGCTGTGTGGGCATCAGGCCAGGTCATTTTTTAAAAATTTCCATACGGGCACAGCGATCGGAAGATGCCAAATGATCCTTAAATAAATTGTGTAAATTATCAATTCATTCTGATAACTCTCTCTGTCTCCGGATTTATGTCAAAGATCAACTTTTTGTGAACTTCCATATTCATAAATCGTAGTCGTACAGGAGAAAGTGACCAACCACCAAAACGTAAAATGCTCAGGAGGGCCATTTAAGTCACTTTTGCTTGGCAAGAAAATAAACACTAATCCAGTTAGTCATTGTTAACAAGTCAATATATTATCCCTCCAAGTTTAAAATCCTTTGGGATGTTTTCAGGGCAATATTAAGCTAGTAAAATATCAAATAGTCAATGATCGCGTTTTTGTAAAACAATGCATTTGGTCACTTTCTCCTGTATGACTAATAGTAACAGTCGTAAATTCCAGTTTGGATTCCAACATGATTTTAGACCAGTGTTGGGGTGTTCGAGGGATACATAAAGTAATATCACAGCCTTAAATACGTTAGAAGTTTGTAGAATTTCGCCTCATTGTTTGACAGTTCTTCCATTATACAGCGGATTATTGTCTCAGTATTATTCGTGTCTCTACAAATTGATGGCAGAGTTTATCGACACCCGAGACAATTGATAATTATTTCGAAATGTTTGAGAAAAGCCCCTTTTTCGGTTTTCACCAATTTTAACAGAGTTACCTGTTAAAATTGGTATTGATCTAAGTGTTCCACTCAGTATCAATACATATTAGAAATATTTATACAGAATAGTGGTGGAGGTTCTTATAGATGTATTTCTAAAGGATTTATGAAACGAATCACACCCAACGGCTTACTCGTGCCAATCGAATTCTTCGTCTGGATGTTTCGATGCAATTTGTTTCTGCATAATTATTGTTTCTTGCAGAGTATGTTATTAGTGTTTAACCTTCAGCGCGGCATTCTTTTAAAATTCACCCTCCCTGTTGAGAAGGAGAATAAACTATATCAACAGAACTGAGAAGCCAAAATATACTTGGAAATTAAAGAAATAGTTACATCTCACGAGCTGGAAACGTATTGCTCTGAACCACCCGTTGCATTGGAGACCTAGCTGCCCGACGTATTGTAAAATCCCACGACATTCATACCACTTCTAATGCGTCACATTACACTTACATCATATTTTTGGCTGCTAGGAAAATATAATAATACAATAAATCCCTTACCGCACCCCAATGGTGCATAGGGCACTGCTTCATATAAACGCAGTGTTATCTCGATCGATTACACAAGAAGGAAAGGTGATCAGCCCTCCACTTCAGGTACCAGTCCAGTGTAATATTGAATAAATATTAGAGTGAAAAAATCACTTATATTTATTAAACCCCCCTGGGAATCGAACCCGGGACCTCCAGAACGGTAGCCGAGCATGCTGACCATTACACTACGGAGGCGGACAAAAGGAAAATATAACTGAATTATTTAAATTATTTAAATTAGAAATTATACAAAATGAAGCGATGGGAATAGTTCTTGAGAAAAATAGATATAATGATATTGAAGAAATGAGGGAAGAACTCAACTGCATATCTATAATAAAGAGTCTTAAATTTAATATGCTAATCTTTAAACATAATTTTTTAAACAATAAAATAGTTTTAAACAAAAATTGTCACGAACATATCACTCACTCCTTTCAAGAACGTCATAAATCAAAAAGCTTGATTTTACAGGAGAACGTTTTTAAAGTTTAAAAATATAACACTAAGTATTAAAAATAAATATCAAGCCACTTATTGAACTTTTTACTGTGCAACAGATCTTTTTAGGTAAAACCTGAAGGTTTTTTCTCCATTTGAAAAATATTAAGTACTTTTATTTTTAAAAAAATAATTAAACAATACCTTTTCTTCAAAATGCAAAAACAATACTTTCTGCCCTGTGGCGGGTAAATATTAGGTTAAAAATATGCAGCTATTGCTGGGATGTAGTACATTTACTGGGCATTCCAAAAACATGCACAACCGAAAATTGTCGATTTTTTATTTATGACGTTCTTGAAAGGAGTTAGCGATATTACTAGAAATAAAGATACAATAAGACATTGTTGAAAAAAAACGAGTCGCAAAATTGTTTAATGTATAAGGGTTTGAAAATGTATGATGAGATGCCTGAATGTATGGAGAATGCAAGAGTCTGAAAGAATTTAAAAATAAAAATTTTGTTTACTGTAGAGATGTTAATATATACATATATGTAGGTTATATAAAAAAGTGTAAATAAAAGTTTTTTAGCCACCTCGTGCGTGTGTGTTATTAAAACGGGGAGCCAGGATAGGATATTTAAAAGAAATGCTTACCTACAATTTGTTTATTGATATAAATTCTTACACTTTAATTACTATTGATATTAACTTTTATAATTTATCTAATTGTTATGAACTTTGAATTAAATATGAAGCTAAAATATACGTCCTTCAGCAATCAAGCGATGCAGGCGAATCTCGGTCTCCGCGCTTCGGTTGGCCGCTTTTGTTGAATCCGCTCGGGAACTTCCGTGGAGAATTCGTATTATTCAGTGTTGCCAACTAGGTAGTAGCAGTAGCTACCCGCTAATTGAATAGAGCAATATTTATTTCTTCAGAAATATTTTGAAGATTTTCCTCTATGTGCAGCTGACAGAGAGTCCCTCAGGACTCTATAACTGTTGCGGGTGGATGGTGGGCTCAGATTCCAAAAAAAAAAGTAGCTACCCGCCTACAGTTTATATGAGTTGTAATACAAGCTAACTTAAGAAATAAAAAATTAGTAAGATTCTAAAACAAATACTCTGACGGAATGCCAATTGTGAGTTTTATTGTTTAAAATATGTAGGTTTTTAATTACTTGAAAACCCTGCTAAAAATAGCGTTGTGTTTCAAATTCCGCTATATTCATGGAACTTGCCTACTGACCCATGTCGGCCAATCAGAGAGCGGGGATAGGTCAAACATTGAGATGACGTCATTATTGGTTTGTGACTCGTGTTTTTTTTATACTGATTAATTTTCTAAAAAAATGGAATAATTTTACATTTTACAATATTTTATATAAAGATAGACAAATGTTACATTAAGAATTAAGCTTTTTTTTTTAAATCGACTTACATGGATCTGGCGGATTTTGTAAGTAGGCGTCTATAAGCGTTGTATTTGAAATACAACCCTGTTTTTAAGTATGCAAACCTGTTTTTGTCCACCTCCGTAGCGCAGTGGTCAGCGCGTTTTGCTACCGTGCTGGAGGTCCCGGGTTCGATTCCCAGGGGGTCAAAATAAATATGGACGATTTTCACTCTCATAATTATTTAATATCACCCTGGACTGATACAAGCAGCGCTGGGCGGATCGCCTTGCCTTCATGCAATTAACGATCAAGATAACACTGCGTCGCTACGATGCAGTGCCCTATGCACCATTGGGTGCGTATAAGGGTTAGAAGAAGAAGAGTTTTTAAGTATTTTAGCAGGGTTTTCAAGTAGGTATATACATATTTTAAACAATAAAACTCACAATTGGCATTCCGATAGGGTATTAACTTTAAAATCTCATAAAATTGGATCTGGCGGATTTTGAAAGTCGGCGACACATTTGGACACGCTCCGAATGTTGTAATTTGATAATTTGATTCATTGAGTCGAGGATCTTCACTAAGGACTGCAGATATGGCGTTTTGATTACTTTATTAAAAATAATTGGCTTATATTTTCTCCGTCCTTACCGTTTAATTGAGATGTTGATGTGAAAACGATGGTGCTATTCTCAAACCTCTTAGTCTTCTTCTTTATTTAGGACTATGTCCTGTTAATCTCGGGTCTACTCCTGGGAGATGGAAGACCAGCTGTGTTTGCATCGTTTAGGTGGTCTTCCTGGGGTCTGTTACGTCTTTTTTTAAATTTATTTTTTTTTTCTTTAGTTTGGTTATATTACATTTCATGCAAACGGTTTTTTACACTAACTTACATATCCTCCTCATACAGGAGAAGTGACCAAGTGTATTTCTTACAAAAACGTGATCATTGACTATTTGATATCTTACTAGCTTAATATTGCCCGGAAAAAAATTCCAAAGGGTTTTAAACTTGGAAGTATAATATTGGGTTGATGCAAAAGTTTTGACCGTTTTTTACATATATTTTTTTAATTTTTTTTTTTCTTGTGTATTATTTATTTAATAAACTATATAATTTCCATCAGTTCTTATAACCTTCTCCCATCTTTCTATCAACTTATTAATACCAGTAGTATAAAATTCCGTGGATTTTAATGCGAAAAATGAAGTAAGGGATGTTTTTACCTGCTCTATTGAATAATTTTTTTCATCATTTAAATTTTTTTGCAGTGATCGGAATAAATAAAAATCAGAAAGAGCAAGATCTGGAGAATACAGTGGATGCTTGATAACATCCCAATTTAACTCATTTCGCTTGTGTTGGGTCATCATAGCCACATGTGGTCACGCGTTGTCGTGATGAAACACTGCCCCTTTTCTGTTTACCAATTCTGGTCTATCCTTTTGAAGAACCATGTTCAATTTGGATAATTGCTGACAATATTGTTCAGCTGTACTTGTCTTATCGTGTTCCAAGAGTTCAAAATACACAATACCCTTATTATTCCACCAAACACAAAGTATAACTTTTTTTATGGATTTCG